>NC_059300.1:23386330-23463830 GCF_017591435.1 Portunus trituberculatus
TTTCTTTCTCCCTCTTCAAAACAACTAGTGAATAGTTCTTCAGATTGGCTCTACCCATCCTTCAATTTCCTAAGTTTTCCCTTCACTTACTCCTGACCCTTTACTATTTGTTAATATCATCACCATATTACTGGTGTTTAAAAGATATATAAATGTAAGAATGAATAAATGATATATATATATATATATATATATATATATATATATATATATATATATATATATATATATATATATATATATATATATATATATACACACACACAGTCAACTCTCAATTAACACGAAGGTTACGTTCCTGGAGACCTGGAATTATTCAAACTGAATTTTTCCATAGAAAACAATGGTAATAGGGGAGGGGGTTACATTCCTGGTTACTGGGAAGTCTGCATATTTTGGGGATTTTGTTACTCAAACCTTGAAAAATAGGTCATCGAAACATTAAAAACGTATATTCTCACTTACACATCTTTCTTGTCCAGGAAATTAGAAAATTATTAATTCAATGTGATTTTGTGTATGAGTTTATATGGCAGGAATATTATCCCCATATTCATACATTTATTATTAATTCACTTAACAAAATAAACCATGTGTATAATTTGGTGGTGGTTGGTAGCAGTGTTTGTTTATCATCATCTTAGCTGAGTCATGCAATCCAGACCACGCAGCTCCACCATTCCACCACAGGCAACATGGAAAATTTTATGAAGAGAATCAGCCCTATTGCTGCTTTAGAGTATGATTTATTAATAGACTTGGTGAGCCAGAAAAAAAAGGTTCTAAATAAAAGCAGAGATGGCCATATAGTGTGGCCTTAACTCAGGAGAGAATTGCCACCTCCTTCAACTGTGCAGGCTATTGGAAGAGAAAAGTTCACTAGTCATGTAGTCAGGACTGAGTCAATAGGGATCTTTAAAAGAAGGTTAGATAAGTTCATGGATGGAGAAGATAGATGGAACTAGGTAGCTTAAGCACACAGGGACTGCCTCGTATAGGCCTGGTGGCCTCTTGCAGCTTCCCTCTTTTCTTATGTTCTTATGTTCACTAGCTATCTGCATAAATGGGTACTTGTCAAGTGATAAAGACATACAACTGATCGTAAGCTAAGTAGAATTCTGATGGAAAAATTGGGAGATGAAGATGCGATGCCTGAAGCTGGCAGTGGCCATGTCATTGTTGTTGTTCATGGGGTTTGCTTCTAATCACAAGTTTTGTAAAATAAGTTATTTTTATTTATTTTTTTTTTTTATACCATGTGGGCTTTTTACGGGAATTTATGGGCTAAAGGGGATACTTTTTAGGGTACCTCCTATCTTTAAGCTCACCCGCTAGGAAACCGTTGCCCCGAGTGAAGAAGCCCAACCTACACTCAGACCGTGGACAGGATTCGAACCCGTGCACTTGGAGACCTCTAGGATCCGAAAGCATGCATGGTTCCACTGTACCATGGCGGCCCCCATTTGAACGATAACCTCTATTTTGTTTTTTAAATCAATTGGTTACAAAAAAGCTATTAACAATAGGTATTTGGGCAAAACTTTATGCAAAGATGGCAAAGGTAAATCCTGCCTGATCGTTGCCTGCTCAAGTTGTGGGAAGGCAGTGTTCTCTCTCAAGAATACCAATTTCTTCCGTACGGCGTCTTTTAACTGACAAAAGTGGAAAGCATTGTTTAAGAATCCGTATCAGTGCAGTTCCCCCAGAAGCACTGTGGGTGCACTTGACATCATCGAGTCAAATTAACATGCGTTAAATAAAATAAATCGCATTATTTAATCATATCTCCTTAAATATCAAATCGCTTTAAATCAAAATCACGTTAATCAAACTTGCATTAATTGAGAGTTAACTATATACAGGCAACCCTCGCTTAACGAAGGTTCACACAATGAAATTTCGCTACCATCTGCTCGTTTAACGAACATCAAACTTGCTTTAACAAAATTTGATCCAGGTAATTTTTTCCAAGTTTGAAAGCCCCTTTGTATCACGCAAGCCGACAGGCTTTTGAATACACCAGCGCCTCTCATGGACAACACGCACCACTCACTCCCCCTAGTTCAAAACAATAACAGCATCAGCAGCAGCTTGTCTTCCCTCGCTCAACATGCCACCAAAACATCCTGCAATGTCACCTAGCATTGCTAAGAAGACCAGGAAGTCTTTTACTCTCGAAGTGAAGCTGGATATTATTCACAGACACAAGAGAGAGGTGAGAAAACTAATAGCATTGCTTGCCACCATGGCTTCACTCTATCTACTGTCTCTACTTTTTTCAAGTCAGCAGACTCTATTAAGAAGGCTGGTGAGACCGTATCATCCTTGCAAGCTAAACCACCTGAACTCTACAATGGATAAAATGGAAAGCCTTGTGGAAATGTGGTACATAAGTTTTGTACGCGGTACAATGATGCGCCCTTTATTTACATTCCACAGGTTGCCAGCTAGCATCTTTCCCGCTCCACTCTCCCTCCCTTCATAAATTTAAGATCATCAACATTATAAAGTTACTTATATACGTACATTAGTGTACATTACAATGACTTAGTCTTAAATTAAACTGCCTAAATGTTCAACTTCATAATTTTTACTTTCATTAAACCTTTTACTGTACTATGATGCACTCTCGCTTTGTTTACTCTCAATGGAAGTTCAAATCAGGGGTTAGACTTGTTATAATTGGTTCGCTTAACGAAAATTCGCTTAACAAATGTTTTTTAGGAACGTAACCCGTTCATTAAGCAGGGATTGTATATATATATATATATATTATATATATATATATATATATATATATATATATATATATATATATATATATATATATTTATATATATATATATATATATATATATATATATATATATATATATATATATATATATATATATACAGGCAACCCCGCTTAATGAAGGGGTTAAGTTCTAAAAACCTTCGTTTAAACTGCTTAGCAAACCGATTATATCAAGATTAACCCCTGACTTGAGCTTCCATTGAGAGTAAACAAAGCGAGAGTGCATCATAGTACAGTGAAAGGTTTAATGAAAGTAAAAATTATGAAGTTAAACATTTAGGCAGTTTAATTTAAGTCATTATAATGTACACTAATGTATGTATGTAAGTACGTAACTTTATAATGTTGATGATCTTAAATTTATGAAGGGAGGGATAGTGAAACGGGAAAGACACTAACTGGCAACCTGTGGAATGTAAACAAACGGCGCATCATGGTACTGCATACAAAACTTATGTACCACATTTCCACAAGGCTTTCCATTTTATCCATTGTAGAGTCACGAGTTCAGGTGGTTCTTTTAGCTTTCAAGGAAGATATGGTCTCACCAGCCTTCTTAATAGAGTCTGCTGACTTGAAAATAGTAGAGACAGTAGATGGAGTCAAGATGGTGGCAAGCAATGCTGTTAGTTTTCTCGTCTATCTTGTGGCTGTGAATAATATCTAGCTTCACTTTGAGAGTAAGAGACTTCCTGGTCTTCTTAGCAACGCTAGGCGACATTGCAGGGCGTTTTGGTGGTAAGTTGAGCGAGGGAAGACGAGCTGCTGCTGACGCTGTTACTGTTTTGAACAGGGCAGTGACTGGTGCGCGTGTTGTCTACAAGAGGCGCTGGTGTATTCAAAAGCCTGTCGGCTTGCGTGATACAGAGGTGCTTTCAAACTTGGAAAAAATTATCTGGATAAAATTTTGATAAAGCGAGTTTGGTGTTCATTAAACGAGCAGATGGTAGTAAAATGAAACCTTCGTTGTAGCGAAATTTCGTTGTGTGAACCTTCGTTAAGCGGGGGTTACCTGTATATATATATATATATATATATATATATATATATATATATATATATATATATATATATATATATATATACTGTGGAGACTCAATACTCGAACTTAATTAATTCCAAATGGCTGTTCGAGTATTAAAAGTTTGATTATTGATACCTATAAATCAGGTAATTCGGTCTAATCCTAGCAAAACCTCAAGTTTATAAAAATTTCAATGTAATATTTTTTTACAATTTTGATTTGTACATACCATAAGTGAAGGTTGGTGATGGATGACTTAGAAGAGGAGGGGAGAAGGGTGGGGTGGTGGATGAAAACGTCGTTGTAACTTTTCTCCTGGTGTGAATCCTGTGAACCTACTAATGAAGTACTGTGGCTCACTTACACTTGCACTCTCACCACATTCCTTATTTTTACCACTAATAAGCCTCTTTGGTGCCATCATAAGTTCTAAATGAAAAACTACCGACAACACAGAAGAATGTTGTTTTTCTTAAGACTGCGGAAGGACTTGGGATACGCACCGGCATCCGATATATTGGTATGATTACTGTAATACTGGTATTACCGGTTTCACCCGTAATACGGTATCAGAATGATACTGTGGTGGCTGTGGGAAGGGAGATGACAGAGCTGTATACGACCAAATGTCTGGCCTTTTGATTACTAGATATATTCATCACTAATAAGCCTTTGGTGTTAATGTAAGTTTGTGAATGAAAAACTACAGCTAGAATGCAGGAGAATGTTATTCTGATGACTGTGGCAGCAAAACTCACAAGTGGCGGAGGGGCTAGGGGGAGCTTTAGTTCACAACCACGTGTGTGGACGTTTGACTATCAGGTATTTTTATGAGTATTAGATAAACTTTTGCATTTGAGTATTGAGTCTTCACTGTATATATATATATATATATATATATATATATATATATATATATATATATATATATATATATATATATATATATATATATATATATATATATACACACATCTGGCTACGACTTAACAGTCACTCTCAAACTAAATTCATCTGTGCTGTTTATCTCTCCCCTAACTCTTCTGACTATAGTAATTTTTTCGACTACTTAACTTCTAAAGTGGAGAACATTCTGTCCCTCTATCCTTTCGCTGAGATTTCCATTCTTGGAGATTTCAATGTTCACCACCAGCTTTGGCTTTCCTCTCCTTTCACTGACCACCCTGGTGAACTAGCCTTCAACTTTGCTATCCTCCATGATCTAGAGCAACTGGTGCAGCACCCTACTTGTATTCCTGACCGTCTTGGAGACACGCCCAACATTCTTGATCTCTTCCTCACCTCTAACCCTTCTGCTTATGCTGTCACCCTTTCATCTCCGTTGGGCTCCTCCGATCACAATCTCATTTCTGTATCTTGTCCTATTTTTCCAATCCCTCCGCAGGATCCCCCAAAGCGAAGGTGCCTCTGGCATTTTGCCTCTGCCAGTTGGGGGGACCTGAGGAGGTATTATGCTGATTTTCCCTGGAATGATTATTGCTTCCGTGTCAGAGACCCATCTCTTTGTGCTGAACGCATAACAGAGGTGTTAGTATCTGGCATGGAGGCATACATTCCTCATTCTTTTTCTCAACCTAAACCTTCTAAACCTTGGTTTAACTCAGCCTGTTCTCATGCTATACATGATAGAGAGGTTGCCCACAAAAGGTACTTGAGCCTTCCATCTCCTGAATCTCATGCACTTTATATCTCTGCCGGAATCATGCCAAGTCTGTTCTTCAACTTGCCAAACACTCTTTCATAAATAGGAAATGTCAAAATCTTTCAAACTCAAACTCTCCTCGTGACTTCTGGCATCTAGCCAAAAACATCTCAAATAACTTCACTTCTTCATCTTTCCCTCCTTTATTTCATCCTGATGGCACCACTGCCATCTCTTCTGTCTCTAAAGCTGAACTCTTTTCTCAAACCTTTGCTCACAACTCCACCTTGGATGATTCTGGGCTTGTCCCTCTCTCTCCTCCTCCCTCTGACTATTTCATGTCTACAATCAAAATTCTTCGTAATGATGTTTTCCATGCCCTTGCTGGCCTAAACCCTCGGAAGGCTTATGGACCTGATGGGGTCCCTCCTATTGTTCTCAAAAACTGTGCTTCTGTGCTTGCACCTTGCCTGGCCAAACTCTTCCAACTTTGTCTATCGACTTCTACCTTTCCTTCCTGCTGGAAGTTCGCCTACATTCAGCCTGTTCCTAAAAAGGGTGACCGTTCTAACCCTCAAACTACCGTCCTATAGCTTTAATCTCTTGCTTGTCTAAAGTTTTTTAATCTATCCTGAATAGGAAGATTCTCAAACATCTGTCACTTCACAATCTTCTGTCTGATCGCCAGTATGGCTTCCGTCAAGGTCGCTCTACTGGTGATCTTCTGGCTTTCCTTACTGAGTCTTGGTCATCCTCTTTTAGAGATTTCGGTGAAACTTTTGCTGTTGCGTTAGACATATCAAAAGCTTTTGATAGAGTCTGGCATAAAGCTTTGATTTCAAAACTGCTCTCTTACGGCTTCTATCCTTCTCTCTGCAACTTTATCTCATGTTTCCTTTCCAACTGCTCTATTGCTGCTGTGGTAGACAGCTACTGTTCTTCTCCTAAACCTATTAATAGTGGTGTTCCTCAGGGTTCTGTCCTGTCACCCACTCTCTTTCTATTATTCATTAATGACCTTCTTAACCAAACTTCTTGCCCTATCCACTCCTACGCTGATGATACCACCCTACATCTTTCCACGTTTTTTCAGAGACGTCCAACCCTTCAGGAATTTAACAGATCACGCGGGGACGCCACGGAACGCCAGACTTCCGATCTTTCTAAAATTTCCGATTGGGGCGGAGAAAATCTAGTAGTTTTCAATGCCTCAAAACTCAATTCCTCCCTCCTCTGACTAACTGTCTTCAGTCTCTTTCTCACCGCCGAAATGTTGCATCCATTTCCATATTTTATCGCTATTTTCATGATAAATGTTCTACTGGTCTTGCTAACTGCATGCCTCCCCTCCTCCTGCGGCCACGCTGCACAAGGCTTTTTTCTTCCTCTCATCCCTATTCTGTCCAACTCTCTAATGCAAGAGTTAACCAGTACGCTCAATCATTCATCCCTTTCACTGGTAAACTCTGGAACTCCCTCCCTGCATCTGTATTTCCAAATTCCTACAACTTGTTTTCTTTTAAGAGGGAGGTATTGAGGCATTTGCTCCCCTAATTCTGGCTGACGGTTTTGGCACTTTTTGTACTCTTTGGAGAGCCAGCGCTCAAGTGGGCTTTTTCTAACTTTCTTTTTTGCCCTTGGCTGGCCCTCTTCCCTACGTAAAAAAAAAAAAAAAAAAAAAAGCGGTGGTCCAGCTCTTTGGAGGATCTACTCTCAACCAAGTATATATATATATATATATATATATATATATATATATATATATATATATATATATATATATATATATATAATGTGTGTGTATGTGTATATATTTCAGGAAAATGTGAATGATGAGGAGAGAGAGACGTCTAAGCCAAGAGTGAGGAAAGACCTCAGAATACAAGATCAAATAACAGCTTTTCAGCGACTTCAAGCTGGAGAGACTGCACAACATATTGCTGAAGATCTAGGTGTGAGCAAGTCAACTATTTTCAGGGTAAAAAAGAGACTTAAAGACACTCTTTTTACACCGTCATTGGATCCAAAATATCAGATTAGGGTTGAAAGCCTGAAAAACAAAAAAAAGAATGACAGTATCGTGAAAGAAAAATTAGAATTTTGTAATGATGATGGCAATGTGTCAGGTAGTTCGCATGAGTCTGATAGTAATAGGGAATCTGTATGGGCCTCCATAGAAGAAAGGAAAAGGCTGAGAAGAATTAAAAATGGAATGTCAAATAAAGAAAGGGGTCTCAATCTGGAAGAAAAAAAAGAGGCCATTGCTCAGTATAAATCAGGAATCACAGTAAAAGAAATTGCACGTAACTTTTGTGTGAGTATTTCAACTATCCAACGTGTGAAGAAGAAGTTTTCAAAATCCCACAAATTAGCAATGAAGAATTATCTCAAACTTGAAGAGAAAGTCAACATTCTGGAAAGACTTGATGAAGGTGAAAGCATAGCAGAAATTGCAGATGAATTCAAAGTAAATGAGAAAACTGTTAGAAGTATTAAGAAGAATAAATTAAAAATCATGAATGTCTATAAGGTTAGTCTAAGCTCGATAGGAGTGCCTTCATCTTCACCTTCGAAGAAAGAAACTATGAATGAGAAAATAGAGAAAAGACTATTGATCTGGATTAATGACATGAAGCAGAAGAAGATCCCATTGAGCAGTGCTGCCATCCAGAAAAAGGCACTTATTATCCAGATGAACATAGCACAGGAGGAAGGGAGCTCCTCCTCTCAGACCTTTGCTCCCACTAGTGACTGGCTGGACACTTTTAAGAGACGACACAACGTCCAGCAAGTAAGTATACACCTACATGCTGATGCTAGTCAATAGAAAGTAAGAAACATTCATCATATTCATAAAATTGAAATATGAATGCAGTTGGTTTTATGTTCTATTAATTTTGAGACCATGAAATAGTTTAGTTTCTGTTCTAAATATTACTGTTGTGTAAGTCACATGTCTGTGTTTTTATATACTGTATTTTCTACTGAATTTCAGTTTACTTTTCATATGTTTTTAAACTGATTAAGGCTTATTCTTATATTCATTGTTGTATTATTTTTATCCTCATTTTATCATCCAATTTTATTTTGCATCTATATT
Source organism: Portunus trituberculatus (assembly GCF_017591435.1). Lineage (NCBI taxonomy): Eukaryota > Metazoa > Arthropoda > Malacostraca > Decapoda > Portunidae > Portunus > Portunus trituberculatus. Next base: position 23,394,915 of record NC_059300.1, read on the forward strand.
TTTTTAGTAATTTATTTTTTTGTTACTTTTCATATCAGTTGTCAAAATATGTTTTCTCTTTTATTCAGTTTATTAAGTATTACCTAGAAACTCGCCCAACACCTTCACAAATTGGCAAATGATATGGAGGATAGATTAATACTCCTAGATTACAGATAATATTTACTTACATGATATGAAATGGTGTTAGAGGTGTTGGAGATAATCTGCAGCATTTTTTTCATGGATTTGCTTATCACTCAAACTTGCCTTATGCACATGTCTTACTAAAGGTGATAATGCACTGGATGTTTCTTTGAATGAATGGCTTTCAATGAGCAAAGAACAATACCATCATGGGAGCCTGAATTATAAAAATGTAGCAAAGCTCTCCTGTATTGTTTTCACAGAATCTATATTCTTTATCATGAACCACAACAAATTAAGTAACATGGGTGACTGATGATTGGTATTAATTAACATTTCTTAATGGTTATAACAATTATTTCCACAGTTGCCAGTGTTCTTATGGCACCTATTAGTTAACAAAAGTACACTCGTATGATATATGTATTGAAAAGCAAACTCCAGTTATCCTTTCTTTCAACAGATCCTAGATGAAGACAGTGAGTCAGAAAGTGATTCATATGATGAGATATACTGCAAGGCAGGTCCAAAGTCAATGAAGAGACGCATTATAGAACAAAAAAAAAGTCGTTCATTTAATTCTACACAGCACACCTCTACACCCCCTGAAGGTACTGTTTTATTAATTGTCTTCTTGAAAATAATTTCTATATTTTCTTGGTGATACAGTGGTACCTCGCAATAATGGACCTTGCAATAATGAATTTAATTCAATAACAGACAGGTCAGATACTAAGCAAATTTTTTGGGACTATAATGACAGTTTTTTTCACACGAATCCATAGTTCCAATGTGGATACACTGAATACACGTATGACATGATAAACAGTCCATAAAAGGCCCAATGCTTATCTACTCCTGCATGCTAGATACCATTGTAACTAGTTTTGTTCGTCTATGATTTACAAAACTTATAATAAGATGGATAGTGGAGACTGCTTGCCTATGGGAGTCATGGAAGTGACATTCATAGTGAATTGGGATCCCGTGCTGGTTGGACCCACAGCCTGATGAAGTGAATTGCTAGTTACGCTTTTCTGTTTGAATGTTGTTGATCAAGCAAAGATAATGACACTACCACACACACACACACACACACACACACACACACACACACACACACACACACACACACACACACACACACACACACACACACACACACACCGGGGTTCGATTCCCTGGCCGGGTGGAGATATTTGGGTGTGTCTCCTTTCACGTAGCCCTGTTCACCTAGCAGTGAGTAGGTACGGGATGTAAATCGAGGAGTTGTGACCTTGTTGTCCCGGTGTGTGGTGTGTGCCTGGTCTCAGGCCTATCCGAAGATCGGAAACAATGAGCTCTGAGCTCATTCCGTAGGGTAACGTCTGGCTGTCTCGTCAGAGACTGCAGCAGATCAAACAGTGAATTACACACACACACACACACACACACACACACACACACACACACACACACACACACACACACACACACACACACACACACACACAGACAGACACACACCGCGTAGCGTAGTGGTTAGCACGCTCGACTCACACTCGAGAGGGTCCGGGTTCAAATCCCGGAGGTGGCGAGGCAAATGGGCAAGCCTCTTAATGTGTGGCCCCTGTTTACCTAGCAGTAAATAGGTACGGGATGTAACTCGAGGGGTTGTGGCCTCGCTTTCCCGGTGTGTGGAGTGTGTTGTGGTCTCAGTCCTACCTGAAGATCGGTCTATGAGCTCTGAGCTCGCTCCGTAATGGGGAAGACTGGCTGGGTGACCAGCAGGCGACCGAGGTGAATTACACACACCAGATGCGGTCGAGGAAGGACGCACTGGCGTTGCTCAGACAGACATTCAGCTGATCTTCACTACCTATTGTATAGTATTTACAGTGGCCTGGGCAAGTAGTGTAGACTCATTTTTCATGAAATCAACTGTTAAAGAATCATGAGTAAAGAAGAGATTTCATCAAAATGCAGGTATGAGACTAGGGAAAGAATAAAAGATGATGACCATGTTGATGAGGGAGAGAGCGCATTCGAAGGTTTCGATACGGCGAATACTTCACTACTTAAGAAAGTGTTGACTATTGAATGTAAACTAGATAAATTGATAAAGGAGAGTATGGGAATGAAAGAACAGGAAAAAGAGTTTATAAAACTGAGAGAAAGGATAAAAAAAAGTGGAAGAAAACGAAGATAGACTAAGAGCGGAAAACGAAGAACTGAAAAAGGAAGTAGCAAACTATAAGAAGCAGATGGAAGAAGGACTCGGTAAATGCCGAGAAAGAAAAAGAGAAGCTGAAAGATCTAGTAAACAAGGAAGAGGAAAGAGTACAGAATGTGATAAAAAAAGAAGTACAAGCATGGAGAGTCCAAGATAAGAAAGATAAGGCTGATTTTCAGGAGGTGATTCAAGAACAACTTAAAGAAAAAGAAGAAAATATGACAAAGAAAATGATAGGAGTCCTCTAGACAAAAGAAAATCTAGTTTGAGAAATTGCAGAAAAAAAGAAGTGTAATCGTATTTGGAATAAAAGAAAAAAAAATATATTGACCAAGAAGAGAAAAAGAAGAAATGAAGTCAGTCAAAGACCTACTAAAAAATCTAAACGATGAAGATAGGCAGAACTTAGAAGAGGAAGTACAGTCAACCCTTGGCTATCGCGACTTAAGCTATCACATTTTATTGCTATCACGCACCCATGAAAAGCTGCTAAAATTTCATTATCGCGACCTCAGATGCCTGATATAGCGCGCCCAGCCATGACGTCATGGGATATATGAGCACTTATTGGCCAAAACCAACTTCCCGCCAAGATCAATTCGGCTATCGCGTTTTTGGCTATGGCGTGGCTATTTCGATCCTAATTGGCGAGGGTTAAGTGTAGAAGAAATAAACAGAATGGGACCATATCAAGAAGGAAAAACAAGACCAATTAAAATACTACTAAAATCACAAGCAACAACTGAAGAAATATTATATAGAACAACAAAACTCAGAGAAACAGAAGGCTGCAAGGATATCTATATAAAGAAAATTAAAAATGAGGAAGAAAGGAAGAGATACAACGTACTGGCGGCAGCAGTAAGGGAAAAAAATAATGAAAGGTCAGAAGAGGAAAAAAAGGCATTTTATTGGAGAATTCTAGGAGACAGGATAAGGAAATGGTATATAAACAAGAAGGAAGAGAAAAAAGTGGAACAAGTTTAACTAAAAATGATAAAGGCAAGAGACTAAAAATGATGTATATGAACATAGACGGGGTTTTAACAAGTAAATTAGAATTAAGAGATTACATAAAAAAAGAAAATCTGGATATTGTATGCCTGGCTAAAACAAAACTAAATGAGGCAATCAAAATAGACTTGGATAATAGGTATAATATATGGAAAAGAGACAGAGTGGGTAAAGGAGGAGGAGTCATGATAATGTTAAGAAAGGAGATAGTGATAAACCAAGTGGAATATGGGGAAGGAAAAGCAAAAGTACTGTATGTTAAGATGCATATTAATTAAAAAGAGCTAACAATCATTGTAACATATGTGCCACCAAAAACAAATTCATGGACCAATCAAATATATAAAGACATGATAGATGACGCAATAAGGAGTCTAACGAGAATCGTTAAAGAAATGAGAAAAGTGATATTAGTAGGAGATTTCAACTGTAAAGAAGTGGACTGGGAAAATTATGAAAGTGGTATGGGGGGAGAAAGATTCCTGAACCTAATGATAGACAATATGATGGACCAGAGAGTAAAGGAATGCACAAGATTCAGAGGAAACGACGAGCCAGCGAGATTGGACCTTGTTTTTACAAATGAATGATGATGTAAGATATAAGTGCCCATTGGGAAAGAGTGACCATGTAATATTAGAAATGGATATAGAAGAGGGAAAGGAAGATAGAAACGATTCATACAAAGGAGACCAATTAAATTACAGAAAGGTTGATATTGAGAATTTCAAGAACTATTTTAAAAATGTAAACTGAGAGGAGATGGAAAACTCAGAGACGATGCAAGAGAAGTATAACTTATTTTTGGAAATATACAAAACAGGAGTCAGGGGAATATGTCCCGAAATATAGACCTAAAGAAGAAGGAAAGAAAGATTGGTTTAATGCAAGGTGTGCTAGGGCAAAAGAGAAAAGAGAAAAGAGATGGAGCATGGAAAAGGTGGAGGAGAAATAGAAATCCAGTAAATAAGGAAAACTTCAAGGCAGCGAGAAATTAATATGTTAAGGTGAGGAAGGAAGAGGAAAAGAACTTTGAAAAGGACATTGTTGAAAAATGTAAGGAGCAACCAAAATTGTTCTATAGATTCATAAATGGAAAAATTAGGCAAAAAGAAACAATAGAAAGGTTAAAAGGAGAGAACGGGATGGTGGAAGACCCAAAAAGTATGGCAGAACTATTAGATAATAAATTCCAGGAGGTCTTTACTAAGGAATCCAAATTTGAAAGGCCACAGGGTAATAGAGAGACAGTCTATATGAAAGAGATTAAAGTAACCAAGCTTGAAATAAAAGAGTTAATGAAGGAACTGGATGAAGAGAAGGCAATGGGACTGGAAGAATTCTCAGGCAGAATACTGAAAGAATGTAGGGAAGAACTAGCAAGTCCTATATACAACATCATAAAATGCTCAATAGAAAATGGAACAGTACCAGTAGAATGGAAAAGTGCTGAGGTGGTTCCCATATATAAGAGCAGAAGGAAGGAAGAACCTTTAAATTAGACTGGTATCACTAACTAGTGTAATATGCAAGATATGTGAAAGAATAATAAAGAAACAATGGATCGAGTTCCTTGAAGACAACAAATTAATATCAAATAGCCAATTTGGTTTTAGAAAAAGACGGTCGTGTGTAACTAATTTATTAAGTTTCTATTCTAGAATAGTAGATAGAGTACAAGAGAGAGAGGGGATCGGTTGACTGTATTTATTTGGATTTAAAAAAGGCGTTTGACAAAGTGCCACATGCAAGATTACTATGGAAGTTAGAGGAGAAGGGTGGCTTAAAAGGAAGCACATTGAGATGGCTAGAAAATTATTTGAGAGGGAGAGAAATAAGGACGGTAGTTAAAGATATGAAGTCCGAGTGGAGAGTAGTAGAAAGCGGAGTGCCACAGGGGTCAGTATTGGCACCAATACTTTTCCTCATTTATATTAACGACATGCCAGAAGGAGTGAACAGCTACATAAATCTGTTTGCAGATGATACGAAACTGTGCAGAGTTATAAAGCAAAAAGAGGATTGTGAAATACTGCAAGAAGACCTAAATAAGATCTGGGAATGGAGTAAAAGTGGAAATGGAATTCAATGTGAACAAAAACCATGTCATGGAAATGGGAAAGAGTGAAAGACGACCCGTGGGAATCTATAAGATGGGAGATGGAGTAGAACTGGAGAAAGTAAAAATGGAAAAGGACTTAGGAGTGACGATGGAAGAAAACAATTAACCAGTAAGCCATATTGATAGAATTTTTAGAGAAACATATAATTTGCTAAGGAATATTGGAGTAGCATTTCACTACATGGACAAAGAAATGATGAAGAAATTGATAAGTACTATAATAAGACCCAGATTGGAATATGCAGGAGTAGAGTGGACCCCTCATAAAAAGAAACACATAAGGAAATTGGAGAGGCTACAAAAAATGGCTACAAGAATGGTTCCAGAATTTGAAGGGATGACATATGAGGAGAGACTAAAGGTTATGGATCTAACAACTCTGGAACAAAGAAGGGAGAGAGGAGATCTGATACAAGTTTATAAATTGATCAACGGAATGGACCAAGTGGATAATGAGAAACTGATCTTGAGAGAAGAATATGAGATTCGAACCACAAGATCGCATAGTAAAAAGCTGAGAAAAGGAAGATGTCTGAGAGATGTTAAAAATATAGTTTCCCAAGGATGTATTTAGACGTGGAACAGTTTAAATGAAGAAGTAGTGTCTGCAACGAGTGTGCATACTTTTAAAGTAAGATTGGATAAGTGTAGATATGGAGACGTGGCCACACGAGCATAAAGCCCAGGCCCTGTAAAACTACAACTAGGTAAATACACACACACACACACACACTGTGTAGTGTAGTGGTTAGCACGCTTGATTCACAATCGAGAGGCCCGGGTTCGAGTCCCGGAAAGCAGCGAGGCAAATGGGCAAGCCTCTTAATGTGTGGCCCCTGGTCACCTAGCAGTAAATAGGAACGGGATGTAACTCGAGGGGTTGTGGCCTCGCTTTCCCAGTGTGTGTTGTGTGTGATGTGGTCTCAGTCCTACCTGAAGATCGGTCTATGGGCTCTAAGCTCTCTCCGTAATGGGGAAGACTGGCTGGATGACCAGCAGGTGACCGAGGTGAATTACACACACACACACACACACACACACACACACACACACACACACACACACACACACACACACACACACACACACACACACACACACACACACATTGGTGGATAATGAGAAACTGATCCTGAGAGAAGAATATGACTTTAGAAGCACAAGATTGCATAGTAAGAAACTAAGGAAGGGACGATGTCTGAGAGATGTTAAAAATTTAGTTTCCAAAGATGTGTTGAGACTTGGAACAGTTTGAGTGAGGAAGTGGTATCAGCAAAGAGTGTACATAGTTTTAAAGAAAAATTGGATAAGTGTAGATATGGAGACGGGACCACACGAGCATAAAGCCCAGGCCCTGTAAAACTACAACTAGGTAAATACAACTAGGTAAATACACACACACACACACACACACACACACACACACACACACACACACACACACACACACACACACACACACACACACACACACACACATTTTAAGACAGTTTCACAGGTTTTTAAGTCATATCAACACAGTTTGGTGTGTTTTGAGAACATTTTAAGACAGTTTGACATGTTTTAAAGGCCTTTTAACTGTTTGGCTTATTTTAAGACTTTTAAGTCAGTTTGACATGTTTTAAAGGCATTTTTACAAAATTTGGCATGTTTGGAGAATATTTTAGAACAGTTTGATATGTTTTAAAGGCATTTTGACATGATTTAGCATGTTTTGAGGACATTTTAAGACAGTTTGACATGTTTTAAAGGTATTTCAACACAATTTGGTATGTTTTGAGAACATTTTAAGACAGTTTGACATGTTTTAAAGGCATTTTAACAGTTTGGCATGTTTTGAGAGCATTGTGGGACAGTTTGTGTATGTTTTGAAGGCATTTGGGACTGCCTTCCATACACCCTTCGCAATGTCATTCAATTATTGAGCCTCTTAACTATAGACCTGTGTCTTTAACAAGTGTGGTCGGTAAGATTTGTGAGAGGGTGATAAAGAAATATTGGATACGGTTCTTGAAGGATCATAAGTTATTATCGGGTCATCAATTTGGCTTTAGGAAAGGGGGGTCATGTGTAACGAATCTACTGAGCTTTTATTCAAGAGTGGTTGACAAAATACAAGAGAGAGAGGGATGGATGGACTGTGTATATTTGGATTTGAAAAAAGCTTTTGACAAGGTACCTCACATGAGACTACTATGGAAATTAGAGATTTATGGAGGACTGAAGGGAAAATTGTTAAAATGGATGGAAAACTATTTGAGATGGAGGGAGATGAGAACGGTAATAAGGGATGCAAAGTCGGACTGGTTGGTGGTGGAGAGTGGAATCCCACAAGGTTCAGTGCTGGCACCAATACTTTTCCTTGTCTATATTAATGATATGTCAGAGGGAGTAAACAGTTATATTAATTTGTTTGCGGATGATGCAAAATTGTGTAGGTGTGTGAAGAGTGAAGAAGATTGTGAAATTTTACAGGCAGATCTAGATAGGATTTGGGAGTGGAGCAAGAGGTGGGAGATGGAATTTAATCTGAGCAAAAGTCATGTAATGGAGATGGGGAAGAGTGGAAGACGGCCAAGAGGGTTATATAAGATGGGTGAAGGAGTAGTGTTGAAAAAGGTGGAAAAGAAAAAGGATTTGGGAGTGATAATACAAGACCGTGGGCAGTTTGAGGCTCATATTGACAAGATGTTTGGAGAAATATATAATTTGATTAGAAATATTGGATTAGCCTTTCATTATATGGATAAAGATATGATGAAGAAATTAATTAGCACTGTGATTAGACCAAGATTGGAATATGCTGGGGTGGTTTGGTCCCCTTATAAAAAGAAGCATATAAGAAAGTTGGAGAGATTACAGAGAATGGCAATAAAAATGGTTCCAGAATTGGCAGAAATGACCTATGAGGAGAGATTAAAATGAATTTGCTTACCTTGGAACAAAGAAGAGAAAGAGGAGATTTAATACAGGTTTATAAACTGTTGAGCGGTTTGGATGAAGTGGATAATGAGCAAATGATGTTGAGAGAGGAAAATTTAAATAGAACTATGAGATCGCATAGTAAAAAGATAGCCAAGGGAATATGCTTGAAAGATGTGAAGAAATATAGTTTCCACAGAGATATGTGGAAGTGTGGAATAGTTTGAGTGAGGAGGTGGTGTCAGTGAGGAGTGTGCATAGTTTTAAAGGAAAGTTGGATGTGTGTACTCGTAGATATGGAGATGGGGCCACACGAGTATAATACCCAGGCCCTGTAAAAATTACAACTAGGTGAACTAGGTGAATACACAGAGAGAGAGAGAGAGAGAGAGAGAGAGAGAGAGAGAGAGAGAGAGAGAGAAAGATGGGGTACCTGCTGGTGTGAATTGCTAGTTATACATTTCTGTTTGAATGCTGTTGGGCAAACAAGGATAATGAGAGAGAGAGAGAGAGAGAGAGAGAGAGAGAGAGAGAGAGAGAGAGAGAGAGAGAGAGAGCGCCTGGGTTGATGAAAGTGCAACAGAAGATAAGTAACAAACTCTGTAGTCACTTGATTTTTGTCTTCTTTTGCTGGTATTTGGGGGTCTAAAATTTAATTTTAGACCCCCTGATGATTGATGATCCCTTGTCTTCCATCCCTCCTTTGTTACCTCAGCAAGGTATTTCAGCCAGTCATTAAATACTTGTTAAGGATGCTACTGGACCATGTGGGAATTGGACATTACTCCGAATGGGAAGCTATGTCTTTAAATTTATCTGTTCTTGGTAAGACAAATTTTTCTTTTCTGGGCACTTCTTGAATAATATTTCAATATTGAGCATACAATAAGATGGTTTGAATTATAAAAATATTTTTTTGCATTATTAAGATAGAACAAATTACTGAAGAAGGGAAAGAGGATGTTTAAGGATCTCGCAGACAAACTGCTCTCTCTAATCGACAATTTGCAGTAACGGGCAGCCCCTCATCCTTGAAGTGTCTGTTATCACTAGGCACCATTGTATGTATGTATCTATTAAACAGCTTGTCATCTGATGACAATACAGCATGCAATTACTGATGGATATTTTACCATTAATCACATGAAATTGATATTGTGCTTTCAATTGGGATGCTTGCAATGGTCTAGAAAAACTTACCATATTTGATAGCTTATAAGATGCATGGTCTTATAAGACACATCCAGTTTTAGCAGACATTGAAATAAAAAAAGATAAAGGAGCAGATTTAAACTCCAAATATGAAGTGAAGGACTTCACCTGACATTTGAAGACCCTCACATTTTTTTTTTTTTTTTTTTTTTTTACATTACAAGGGCACTGGCCAAGGCAAACAAAGTGTTGGAAAAAAAATCCCGCTGGTTGCCAGGCCCTGTTAAGAAGAAAGTAGAAAGAGAAAACAAAAAAATCTAAAAGGAGGGTCCAGTTAACGTAAGAGGTGTCTTGACACTCCTCTTTGAAAGAGTTTAAGTCATAGGCAGGTGGAAATACAGACACAGGTAGAGAGTTCCAGAGTTTACCAGTGTAGGGAATGAAGGAGTGAAGATACTGGTTAACTCTTGCATTAGGAAGATGGACAGAATAGGGATGAGAAGAAGTAGAGAGTCTTGTGCAGCGAGGCCGCAGGAGGGGAAGGCATGCAGTTAGCAAGTTCAGAAGAGCAGACAGCATGAAAACAGCGGTAGAAGACAGATAAAGATGCAACATTGCGGCGGTGACTTAAAGAATCAAGACAGTCAGTTAGAGGAGAAGAGTTGATAAGACGAAAAGCTTTAGATTCCACCTTGTTTAGTAAAGCTGTGTGTGTGGATCCCCCCCAGACATGAGAGCCATACTCCATACACGGGCGGATAAGGCCCTTGTAGATCATTATTAGTTCCCAATATTTTGCATTTAAAAACTTTGTTCTTTGCTAGTAGGCTACACACCAATCCTGTTCTGACTTGTGAGAAGTAAACATGTACCTGGCATATGGCATTGGCTATGACAGTGAGAGTCAAAGACTACAGGGCTAATAATTGTAATTTTTTTAATCATAATTTTTTTTTCGTATGTATGCAAGGTAAGAATGTTGAAAGATGGTGCAATTTTAAATGTATGAAAGTGTGGCAAATTCTTTCTGACTGGTGTCATTCTATGTGAATTACTGGTAAGTAAGACCTATTTTTTATTGGTATCTTGAAAGAAAGTTTTCTTTTGGTGTAGTACCAATCATCATTTTATTTACGTGTGTGAAGAGGTCTAGAGTATGATTTTAGAACCTCTGTTGCCATAGACTTACCACCAACCACTGGCTCAATGCTGAACCTTGGCCTCATAGGATGTAAGCTCATTTCCTGAGACTTTTTGGGAAAATAGATGCATCTTATGAGCCATCAAATATGGTAGTTTTACCAGCTGACAATTTTGCACAAAAATTTGGAATTCCAGAAAAATCTTTGTGGTATGTTATTTATGTGTTATGTAATTGTATTGTTAAGAACTAAAGTTGCCTCACCCTGAGTAGCATGAGGGCTAAGCAGTCAAGTATTGGGGCTATGGAGGCAAGCTGATTTGTTGGTGCTGGTGAAGCCTGGTCATAGAGGTGGGAAGTCAGGGACAGGAGGACTGGACAACAACAGTTCTTCTACAGTTCTTCACAATGTAATTTCATATGAATACAATTGTATATAAACACTGTGAGCCCTCACCCACTCTCACTGTCACACACTCCCACTGTTTACACACTCCTGCTGTTTACACACTCCCACCATTTACACACTCCCACTGTCACTCACTCTCCTCACTCTCACTCTCACTATCCACTCCATCACACACTCACTCACACCACCTTCAGGCCAAGGTGCAGCCTCCCTCAGGGGAAGAATCACACACTAACTCCCAGCCAACTAGATCATATCAAGGTACACTTAGGAGGCAGGGTTGAACCCTCTGGAAACACAAACAACTAATTGTTACACAAATTATCCATCTTATGTATTATATCAACAACACTAATGTATGTCTTAGACTTATTTCACTATCACCATCAATGTCAACTCATACCTTGTTTGAGGTATTTGCAGTGCCTAGATATGTTCTGATAGGATAGCATCTGCAAGAGTAATTGGGCTCTGTGGATGTCTCTCCCAACCTATGTGTGAGACCAACCTGCCACCTACATGCTTCCTCTGAACTAATATGCATGCAGTTCAAGACAAGTTTGAGTCATGATAAAATGTTCTAATGACCTATAATCTGATTTGTACTACAGTAAGGCCCCACACTTGGCGAATTAATTAGTCTGGCGAAACTACCACCAAATGCAAATTTTGCCAAACACAAGTTCTTTATACCATGTAAATTGCCTAAAAAAATGCCTCAATCAGTCTTTGGTCATTGCCAAAGTCCCTCTTTTGACCCCTAAAATACCATCTTTTGAGCTGAAATAAAATCTTTTGTCTTCACATATTAGAACACAAGTACAAAAAGACCAATAAACAAGCATTTGTGATGCTTTCCTCGTCTGTACTCCCGTTTTTCCACCCGTTTCCTTTTCCCACTTTCGTTCTTGCCACCACCACCATTTTCCTTATCCCCACTGGGACCACCTGTTGGGCTGGTAGAGGCCATGTTGGCGGTAAATCACCAGAATTTGTTCCCACACTAGCAGAACAGAGGGTAGCACAAACAAAATAGCTGCATTCTGGTAGGTTTGGAGAGAGGTCTGATGTCACAGGGGAGCCGCGTGGTTCGCCGTGTGGCCGCCAGGGGACCACCAAGTATGAATTCAAATTGCCAAGCGTACACTCGGTGGTCTGTGACCACCTTACCGCCAGAAGTAAATTTTGCCAAGCTGAGATTTGCCAAGTGCAGGGGCTTACTGTATTATAAAATCAATTAACTAATAAAATATCAAGTATATTTTTAGCTACAATCATCAAGTAGAGTGAGAGGTGTAGCAACATATTAGGCACATTTTCTCAGGTTTGGGATGTATCATCACCTTGAGACAAATACTGTTTGTCTATTGGCTATATTATTAACATGCAACTTTACAAATCTTGGCACATAAAGAAACAACCATATTTTGATGCCAAATCCTAGCTGGACACTGGTAGAGATTGTCTATTTAGACTATGTCTCCCAATGTCTTCTCGGGGTTGCTGCTTTCTTTTGGATATACAACACATCCTTTCACATCTTGATTTTTCTTTAGTGAGTGTTTATCCAATCAAGCACATTACATATATAGACTGAGGTTTCACAATCACATCTCCCACTCCGAGTTTTTATGGTATTTTGAAGAAGTTGGTGTGTCTGATATTAGCCAGTCCTTTTTGTCTTTGCTCATTTAATTAACACTGTTGTTGCACAAGCAAGTAAACACAGCTGTTTGAGGCTACTGACAATAGCCTCTTCTCTGTTTTCTCCTACTTTCTCTATCCTCATTTTTGTTCCAAAGCTGGATGTTGCGTCTATATGCGCAACGACTTAACTTGCTCTCGTGCCCATGTTCTGGAATCTTTGGAGTTTTCCACCATCTGGCTTCAACTCAATATTCACTCTAACTGAATTCATCTGTGCTGTCTATCTCTCCCTTAACTCTTCTGAGTATAGTAAATTCTTTGACTACTTAACTTCTAAAGTGGAACACATTCTGTCCCTCTACCCTTTTGCAGAGATCTCCATTCTTGGAGATTTCAATGTTCACCACCAGCTTTAGCTTTCCTCTCCCTTCCTAACCATCCTGGTGAACTAGCCTTCAACTTTGCTATCCTCCATGACCTAGAGCAATTGGTCATTCCTGACCGTCTTGGAGACACACCCAACATTCTTGATCTCTTCCTCATTTCTAATCCTCCTGCTTATGCTGTCACCCTATCATCTCTGTTGGGCTCCTCCGATCACAATCTCATTTCTGTATCTTATCCTGTTTCTCCAATCCCTCCTCAGGATCCCTCAAAGTGGAGGTGCCTCTGGCATTTTGCCTCTGCCAGTTGGGGGGAACCTGAGGAGGTATTGTGCTGATTTTCCCTGTAATGATTATTGTTTCTGTGTCAGAGACCCATCTCTTTGTGCTGAACGCATAACAGAGGTGATAGTGTCTGGCATGGAGGTGTACATTTCACATTCTTTTTCTCAAACTAAATTTTCTAAACCTTGGTTTAGCTCAGCCTGTTCTCGTGCTATGCATGATAGAGAGGTTGCACACAAAAAAGTACTTGAGCTTCAATCTCCTGAATCTCACGCACTTTATATTTCTGCCTGGAATCATGCCAAGTCTATTCTTCAACTTGCCAAACACTCCTTCATAAATACAAAATGTCAAAATCTTTCAAACTCAAACTCCCCTCAAGACTTCTAGCATTTTGCCAAAAACATCTCAAATAACTTTACTTCTTCATCTCTCCCTCCTTTATTTCATTCTGATGGCACCACTGCCATCTCTTCTGTCTCTAAAGCTGAACTCTTTTCTCAAACCTTTGCTCACAACTCCACCTTGGATGATTCTGGGCTTGTCCCTCCCTCTCCTCCTCCCTCTGGCTATTTCATGTCTTTAATCAAAATTCTTTGTAATGATGTTTTCCATGCCCTCGCAGTCCTAAACCCTCAGAAGGCTTGTGGACCTGATGGGGTCCCTCCTATTGTTCTCAAAAACTGTGCTTCTGTGCTTGCACCTTGCCTTGCCAAACTCTTTCAACTTTGTTTATCAACTTCTGCCTTTCTTTCTTGTTGGAAATTTGCCTACATTTAGCCTGTTCCTTAAAAGGGTGACTTCTAATCCCTCAAACTACTGTCCTATAGCTTTAATCTCTTGCTTATCTAAAGTTTTTTAATCCATCCTAAATAGGAAGATTCTTGAACATGTCACTTCACAATCTTCTGTCTGATTGCCAGTATGGCTTCCGTCAAGGTTGCTCTACTGGTGATCTTTTGGCTTTCCTTACTGAGTCTTGGTCATCGTCTTTTAGAGATGTTGGTGAAACTTTCACTGTTGCTTTAGACATATCAAAAGCTTTTGATAGAGTCTGGCATAAAGCTTTGATTTCCAAACTGCCCTCCTACGGTTTCTATCCTTCTCCCTGCAACTTTATCTCAAGTTTACTTTCCGACCATTCTATTGTTGCTGTGGTAGGCAGCCACTGTTCTCCTAAATATATTAATAGTGGTGTTCCTCAGGGTTCTGTCCTGTCACCCATTCTCTTTCTATTATTCATTAATGATCTTAACCAAATGTCTTGCCTTATCCACTCCTATGCTGATACCACATTCTTTCAGAGATGACCAACCCTTCAGGAAGTCAACAGATCATGTAGGGACACCACAGAATGTCTGATTTCTGATCTTTCTAAGATTTCTGATTGGGGTATAGAAAATCTAGTAGTTTTCAATGCCTCAAAAACTCAATTCCTCCATCTATAAATCCGACACAACCTTCTAGACAACTATCCCCACTTCTTCAGTGACACTCAACTGTCTCCCTCTTTCACACTGAATATCCTCGGTCTGTCCTTTACTCATAATCTTCACTGGAATCTTCACATCTCATCTCTTGCTAAAACAGCTTTTATGAAGTTAGGTGTTCTGAGGCATCTCCGCCAGTTTTTCTGGCCCCTCCAACTGCTAATTCTGTACAAGGGCCCTGTATTGAGTACTCTTCGCATGTTTCAAGGGGGAGAGGGTTCCACTCACAGTTTTTTTTAGTTAGAGTAGAATCAAAAGCTTTTCATCTCATTAACTACCTTCCTCTGACTGACTGTCTTCAACCTCTTTCTCACCATCAAAATGTTGCATCTCTCTATTTTTTATCACTATTTTCATGCTAACTGTTCTTCTGATCTTACAAAGTGCATGTCTTCCCTCCTCCTGCAGCCTTCCTGCACAAGGCTTTCTTCTTCTTCTTATCCCTATTCTGTCCAACTCACTAATGCAAGAGTTAACCAGTACGTACTCTCAATCATTCATACCTTTCTCTGGTAAACTCTGCAACTTCCTACCTGCTTCTGTATTTCCGACTTCCTACAACTTGACTTCTTACTTCTTTTAAGAACGAGGTATCAAGACATTTGCTCTCAAATTTTGGCTAATGCTTTACTTCCCTCTAGAGAACCAGCACTCAAGTGGGTCTTTATATATATATATATATATATATATATATATATATATATATATATATATATATATATATATATATATATATATCCCCCCTTGGCTGGCCGGCCACTCTCCTACGTAAATAAAAAAAAAAAAAAAAAAAATCTTTTCCATCAAGGGACTGCCTCACTACCTCCTTTCCAGTGGGCATGAAGCTGAGCGAGTTTGCTGCTGGGCTGCGAGAAATGTACCTGGACAGCAGCCTGCCTCCAGACCCCTACAGGTGTAACGTCTTCACCCCAAGAGTCCTTCTCGCACGTTCAGAAGTTATTAAAAAGTATACCACACCAGATGTTGTGTATGTATCTCTCTCTCTCTCTCTCTCTCTCTCTCTCTCTCTCTCTCTCTCTCTCTCTCTCTCTCTCTCTCTCTCTCTCTCTCTCCAGTTTTGTTTGTATATTTTTGCATTGTATATCCATGTTTTATTATTATTATTATTATTATTATTATTATTATTATTATCACTGTTGTTATTATTATTATTATTATTATTATTATTATTATTATTATTATTATTATTATTATTATTAATATTATTATTATTATCATCCTTATTATTAGTATTGCTATTACTGTTATTGTTATTCATATGATTATTATTTTTATTATGATCATAATTATCATTATTATTGTTATAAGAGTTGATGATGTGAGGTCTCAGTCAGAGCATGATAGCATCAGCATTCCTTAAAGTCACCAGGGTTATTCAGCATCTATATGAGTGATGATGTGTAAGACTTTATATAAATTTTATAAACAATTTTAGTCAGTCATTCAAATGTATTGCTTCTTTTATTCTTAGCTGTTCCTTGAATGATTTTAGTTTATTGTATGAATGTTTGTATAACATGCTTCCTTCCAGCATGAGATTAAAAATGCTAATGTGAAAGTGAGACTACATTTCCTTAATTTTAAATTTTTCAGGAAAAATGAACCTGTAAGTGAAGAGGAGACATGGTTAGCTGCACACACTAATCCATGCACTGATTCAGAGTGGGAAGAAGAGAACTGGGATACACGTTCCCTTACAGAAGTCAGTAATTCAAAAGATAGCATAAGGAAAAAGAGGAAGAAAACAAACAGTGAATATAACAAGAAGAGGAGAAGATTGTCAGATGGAGATGATAGTGATGATGACAAATCAGATGTAGATTACAGTAGAAACAATTTTGTTAGTGTTCCTATAAAGGAAGAACCACAGAGTTCGTTAGATTCAGTTCATTCCAGTGTTCCAATGGCAGTATTACCTGCTGGCAGTGGGTATGTTCCTCCACTCCCCATGTTCCAGATGCAAGCAGGTGGATTGACTGTTTATATGCCTGAGTCCCAGCAAATGATGATGCAGCATCCTATTAACTACCCACATAACAACTCTAGTGAATTATTTATGAACCAACAGGAGATAAGAGGTCGGACTCTTACAAGTAGCCCCTCATGTCAGTTTAGTGATATTCAAAGTGAAGCAAATGTTGAACCAGATATAGGGCAAGATAATGAAAATATGATTGTGATGCCCTTTGGAAGAGACCTGTGTGAACCAGAAAAATCCAGACAGTTGCCTTTATCTCACCCAGACACAGTTGTATGTGATTCCCTAGAGAAAACTAAAAGGGACAGAGCAGCAGCTATTGCAGAAAGTATTGGAAATACAGTAGAGGGATCATCTAATAAGATGCTTAGTGTTTTGACATTTAAGTTATTAGAATTAAATAACAAAAACCTAATTTGTGATGAAAGAATTGACAAAGCAAGAGAAGATTATGAAAAGACAGTAGCTCATATTGAAGCAGAGAAAAAGATAAATGACAAGGAGATTGATAAAGTTCTGGCTGCTATTCAGGAGTGGAAGGAAGCAAAGAGTCACTCAAGTACTTAGAAGCTACAAAAGATGGGAGTTGTGTAATCAAATTATATCTTGAATCTTTATCATAACATTCTTTAGAAACATCCTGAGACTTTGTTTGATAATATTTCTTATGTTCAATGGAAATAGTTCATTCAGTTGTGAATTATCTTTCCAGGTGGCATTGTGGAGATAAAGTTAACAAGGACTTGAGTACACACACACACACACACACACACACACACACACACACACACACACACACACACACACACACACACACACACACACACACACACACACACACACACACACACACACACTGCGTAATGTAGTGGTTAGCACGCTCGACTCACAATTGAGAGGGCCAGGTTCGAGTCCTGGTAAGCGGCGAGGCAAATGGGCAAGCCTCTTAATGTGTGGCCCCTGTTCACATAGCAGTAAATAGGTATGGGATGTAACTCAAGGGGTTGTGGCCTCGCTTTCCCGGTGTGTTGATGTGGTCTCAGTCCTACCCGAAGATCGGTCTATGAGGTCTGAGCTCGCTCCGTAATGGGGAAGGCTGGTTGGGTGACCAGCAGGCGACGGAGGTGAATCACACACACACACACACACACACACACACACACACACACACACACACACACACACACACACACACACACACTTTTATATTTTATAAAAAGTCATACCTGCACAAATACAGGATTTAAGAGAACAGCTTGTCATCACAATAAGTATTTTGATATACTGTCAGCCATCTTGTATACTGATTCCATGTGTGCAGCTCAAGTTGTGTGTAGAGGATCATAGAAAAAGTAATTTATGTGGTATTGAGAAGAGAACAAGTAATTATATATACACTCGACCCTCGAAACAACGGACAAATGCGTGCACGACCCTGTCCGTGATTGCAAAAGTCCGTTCTTTGCAAAAGTACGTAAAAAGCTGTGTAAAATGTACGTCAAATATTGTGTAATCATTAGGAAATCATTGAAGCAGTATTACAAAGCATTAAGTGCAACAAATAACCTGAAATAGATGACATGAGCACGGACTGAAGATAAAACATGGCGGCCAACAGCTGATGACGCGACCAACCCGCCAGCCACCTACCGGACGATAATTTGCCGGGAACGGACAATCGCGCGCATTTTGGCGGCCAACAGCTGATGACTCGACCAACCCGCCAGCCACCTACAGGACAATAATTTGCCGGGAACGGACAATCGCGTGCATTTTGATATTCGTCCGTAGATTAAACCGAACTCCAGAATTTGTCCGTAGTTTCCGGAATCCGTTGATGGGTGGTCCGTTGTTTCGAGGGTCGAGTGTGTGTATATATATATATATATATATATATATATATATATATATATATATATATATATATATATATATATATATATATGAGAGAGAGAGAGAGAGAGAGAGAGCTAAACCTCATGTTATAAATAAAATAAAAAAAAAATAGTATGAACTCACAAGATAAGCCTCTGCTTAGTAATTGAAATAGTTAACCTGGACCTGTATATGCCTTTTTTGCTCTACACATCATACAGTTTACCATTGCCACTGGGGGATAGTTTGTTCATGGGTGTGAGGCATCAGTGGTATCACAGGAGAATGTGTGAAGGAGCAGGCTCATTATGACATTTTGCAGCACTCTTCCATTCATGTGTCATTAGCAACTGGTTAATTTATCATTTGTATCTATTATCATCTCATGATCAGCATGTCACCATTACACCGTTCATGGAACTGTCTGCAAAACCTCCAAAGACAGTGGTGAGTTGTGGTGTACCTTATGGTACAGTACAACCTGTTGTACAATATGAGTTACACATGAACTATTTATTCATTATGATGTCATATAATTTGCTGATGTAAAGTAAGATAGAGAAATGGTGCCAATCCTCAGCTGGATATGTCACCACTAATAAAATGGAAGAACAGTGGTGCATACAGCAAGGAATGAGTAAAATTTTCATGATTGTGAATTGTGTATTGTGTTACCAGTTACTTTGTGTATTTCTGGAGCTGAGAGATACTTCATTATTCATTAATTTTAAACTTTCACTGCAGTCTGTCCTCTAACATTCACAAATGTCAAGGATGACTGTGACAGCTTTATATTCATTAGTATCATCTTGTGGCTGCACACAATGAATACATAAATAGTATCATTTGGAACCCATATTGACAAGTTTGTACATATACAGCAACATTTTTATGAATTTATTTTTTATATTTATCTTTTAATGTAAATAATAATCTTGAAATGACTGTATAAATTAAAATCATGTCTTTGTGTTATCTATCAGGTAGAGTACTGAAGCCTTGTGTTTCTGCCATGAGGGACACTCCATTGTGATCTGTAACCTTTCATAAATGCAGATGTCATAATGGTCATTATTCCAATATCTTGTGTTTCATTAAAAAAAGTAAATAGATAGGTACTATACTCTATTTTTCTGTTGAATTTTCTTCTTTCCTTTATCCTGTAGTTTGGTTATCAGTACTGTTGAACCTCGAAAATTCAGACCCGATAACACGGATTTCACAATAAGTTGGACTCTGACCAATCCGGGGACTAAAGTCAGAGTTGAACTACCTGCCCAGTTATTTATTTATTTATTTTAACTAATTTTTTTTTCAATGTTTTTTTTCACCTTCCTTTATTTTGTTTTCTATTGACATTATTAAAAATCTAATTCCTACTAAAAATTGCATTTTAGCTATAGTTTGAAATGATAGTAAACACAAAGTTGATCAGAGTTTATACAGATTTTGTTAAAATTTTTGAACTGTAAAAAAAAAAAACTTCGAGATATTCACTCCTAAAGATTTTCCATGATTTTGTCCTTGTTTTGCTATTTATATTCATCTGATTGACATGAAAGTTTCACACATGATTGTGTATACAATAGTGACTTCCTGGAGCATGATAAGATGGTAACACATCAGATCCCCCTTTCTCTAGATAATATCATTCACTCATATGTGAGGGTTGGGAAGGCACCATCAGTAGCATCACAGTAATATGCAGTTTTACTACTGAAGTGGACACTGAGTCATTTTTGGTGTGTTAAAGTGAAATAGTGATAGTGAAGTATTTATTTGTCGTCCGGTTCAGCTTTATACCTCTGTCTCAACGTAATCTTTTGTAATAGCATTATTGTGAGTTACATGATGTATAGTTGTGATGCTGAAGGTAGAGAGAAAAACCATTGTTTGAAAAGATAATAGCAGTCTCATGATATAGAGAGAGATGGAGAAGAAGGTGCTAGCAAGGCAAGAGGAGAGGGTCTCTGAGGGGGAGATAACATGCAACGCGTTACAAAGGGGAGGGGAGACAAGGATTCAAGGTCCAGCTGTATCCCAATGATACGTTTGTTTGTTTCTTTCTTGTTTTCCTCTCTTGAAGTTTCTGATTCTAATCCTTGTCAAGTATGCCTGTAAGGGCATTATTTCTGATGCCTGGCCATGTACTGTGTAGGGTGTGAGTCAGGCTATGGTGCAACCGCATGAGATATTTAAAAGTTATTTCCTGGTAGGGAGGGTATTTAATTATCAAAAAATAAACTACACCATCTGGTAATTTAGGGTCTGAAGGTTTTGGAGAGACAAATGTAATTCAAAAATTTGAAATTATCCCACAATTAAATATAAAAATCTTGCACCTTCTGATATGGAGGGTTGGGGGGAATTTGTATAAGTCGAACATTCGTGTTTGTCGGACCAACCTTTCCTCCTATTAGTCCGAGTTAGCGAGGTTCAACAGTATCCATATATGAACTGTCTAATATTCATTCCTTCTACTAGAAAGGTTTAGATTAATAGCTTGAAGTGCGAAGGACATCAGTAGCTGGAACTTTATGAAACAATTTGTAATTAGTATATGTATAGAACCTTGTGTCCCATGTGCAACATTCTCAAGATTATGTCTGATATTGTAAGATGAGGATAGATTTATGATCTTTTTGTAAAATGCTGGCTTCGTGGTAGGTATGCTAGGGGTAAGATGAAACAAAATGTATCAATATGAATATATATTTTGAAAACTGTACCAAAGATGTTAGCAACAATATAATTGAATCTTGCCTTTGTTAGTCCATCAGTATATCATGGTTACATAATCTTGTGATGAAATTGATAACTATTGAAGAAAATCAACAGTATTAATTTAAACAATTATCTTCTTGCTCTGGGCAACTTGGTGCCACTTATTACTACATATGTTGGCAAGAAAGAAACATTAGGTTATTCCAAAATTATATGTGCAAAGATGCTCAAAATAAATGTTTTAAGAAAGGCTGTACCATGTTTACCAGACAATATTTATTCATTTGTATAGAATTTTACTTTGCTCAGCCCTGAAATATGTATTAAAGATTTCATGTTCTGTTTTCATTGAGAATGCATTTTTTTTTATTGCTCATCTTTTTTCAAAATGTTGATTGTTCAACAATCTTCCTAAGTGTTATACAAAATTCAGGAAACAATAGAACTAATATTATGAATTATGTTATGCATCAAAATTTTGAACACATTTAATATTTACATATGTACATCACATACTACCATCCTGTGTGCTGGATAATGTGTGGATTGTTTACCAGTACCAACCATGAAGGTTTATGCTGAGTGTCAGGACCATGAATGTGGAATATCACTAATGAAGCTGTATTTGATGGTTGAGGGTTCAGAACTGACTTTTATATGACAAGTGAACCTGTGCACCAAGAGCTAAGGAGGATAACAGGATGAAAGGAGGTAAGGTATTTTTTGGCAAACAATTAATATCTTACTTTCTCAACTTTGTAGTGCATACTTTATTTGTAGTTTTTTCATGCTCTAAGGAGCATCTTGCATCACCAGCTCTTCTAGTCTACATGTTTATTGAGTCGCAAACCTGAAGATACATTTGCAGAGAATGTGTGCTTATATTCTTGCTGATATTTGTCATTTATTTGTGACGTTAAACATGTGCAATAATTCAAAGCATTGTTAAATGTAGCAAGGTAGATCACGTGAAAAAAGTTTTCCTACTCTCATATCAATGTTTATGTTGATGGCCACAACACTGCACATATCAGACTAACTTATTTGGTGTGAAAAAATTTAATGCTCTTATTTGCAGCATTTACTTGTATGGTATTACGATTTGCATCACAATGATATTCATTTAAGGCAGTGGCATAGTGGATAAGGTGGTGAGCATGGGATAGGGCAGATGTCCACACATAGGTTCGAATCCCACCATATACCGCTTTGAACCTATGTCATTTGTCGAGTGGTTTAAAGTTACCTACATGTCACCGTGATACCCAGGTTCTGGGTGGTTACACCAAAGATGAGCTTGGGTGGTGATATGGGCCCTAATATCGGTACCACTATAAATAAAATTGCCTGTGCCACTAATGGGCGGAAGGTGAACAGCTCTTCCCACATATACTCTTCAAGTATCCCTACAGGTGCTATAGGCCATAACATAAAAAAAAAAAATTTACAGGCTTACAAAATTACTTATTAGTATATATATATATATATATATATATATATATATATATATATATATATATATATATATATATATATATATATATATATATATATATATATATATATATATATATATATATATATATATATATATATATATATATATATATATATATATATATATATATATATATATATATATATATATATATATATATATATATATATATATATATATATATATATATATATATATATATATATATATATATATATATATATATATATATATATATATATATATATATATATATATATATATATATATATATATATATATATATATATATATATATATATATATATATATATATATATATATATATATATATATATATATATATATATATATATATATATATATATATATATATATATATATATATATATATATATATATATATATATATATATATATATATATATATATATATATATATATATATATATATATATATATATATATATATATATATATATATATATATATATATATATATATATATATATATATATATATATATATATATATATATATATATATATATATATATATATATATATATATATATATATATATATATATATATATATATATATATATATATATATATATATATATATATATATATATATATATATATATATATATATATATATATATATATATATATATATATATATATATATATATATATATATATATATATATATATATATATATATATATATATATATATATATATATATATATATATATATATATATATATATATATATATATATATATATATATATATATATATATATATATATATATATATATATATATATATATATATATATATATATATATATATATATATATATATATATATATATATATATATATATATATATATATATATATATATATATATATATATATATATATATATATATTTTTTTTTTTTACATTACAAGGGCACTGGCCAAGGGCAAACAAAGTGTTGGAAAAAAATCCCGCTGGTTGCCAGGCCCTGTTAAGAGGAAAGTAAAGAAAAAACAAAAATCTAAAAGGAGGGTCCAGTTAACGTAAGAGGTGTCTTGACACTCCTCTTTTGAAAGAGTTTAAGTCATAGGCAGGTGGAAATACAGACACAGGTATATATATATATATATATATATATATATATATATATATATATATATATATATATATATATATATATATATATATATATATATATATATATATATATATATATATATATATATATATATATATATATATATATATATATATATATATATATATATATATATATATATATATATATATATATATATATATATATATATATATATATATATATATATATATATATATATATATATATATATATATATATATATATATATATATATATATATATATATATATATATATATATATATATATATATATATATATATATATATATATATATATATATATATATATATATATATATATATATATATATATATATATATATATATATATATATATATATATATATATATATATATATATATATATATATATATATATATATATATATATATATATATATATATATATATATATATATATATATATATATATATATATATATATATATATATATATATATATATATATATATATATATATATATATATATATATATATATATATATATATATATATATATATATATATATATATATATATATATATATATATATATATATATATATATATATATATATATATATATATATATATATATATATATATTACATTATTTACAGTTGAACCTTGCATTATGAGTTCTTCAACTTTAAACTTATGAAAAATCTGAGATACAAGTTATCGATTGATTGGCCTTTTCTTTTTTTAATTATTATTATTATTATTATTATTATTATTATTATTTTTTTTTTTTTTGTGCTTGCGAGCCAAAAGGGTACACTGCTGCTGCAAACGCCAAGCATCTCATGTCTGACATGTTCAATTTTCTCTCTCTCTCTCTCTCTCTCTCTCTCTCTCTCTCTCTCTCTCTCTCTCTCTCTCTCTCTCTCTCTCTCTCTCTCT
The DNA here is from genome assembly GCF_017591435.1 of Portunus trituberculatus. Classification (NCBI taxonomy): domain Eukaryota; kingdom Metazoa; phylum Arthropoda; class Malacostraca; order Decapoda; family Portunidae; genus Portunus; species Portunus trituberculatus. The sequence continues at coordinate 23,420,014 of NC_059300.1, forward strand.
CTCTCTTCCCCCATGGAAGCAATTTATCATGTTATGCTAGCATTTTGTCCTGTTATATAGCCAAATATCTTGTCTGACCATAGGTCCTAAGCAAGTAGCACTATGTAACGACATATGCCTAACTCACTTCCGACACATTTTTAAAAGGAAGATGGAGATCTCCTTGGAGAGCTATTTTGTGAAACCTTATGAAGATGAAAAAGAGAAAAGCATGATGAAAAAGGCAAAAAACAATGAAGAAAAATAGTTAAGTGAAAGTAAAATAAGAAAAATTGTAGCAGTGGAGTTCAGTAGCATGTAATGAGTTAGTTAAGTTCAGCATTTAAGTGAGTTTATGGTAAACAAAAGTAACTTCAAAAGCACAAAATAAGTTAAACTCCTCCCATCTCCAGTTTATTTATTTATATTCTCAGTTATCATGTTTTATTATGTTTTTATAAAGTATTCATGATTATGAATACCTGATACCTTTTTCTTAACCAAAAACATAAAAAATGTAGTAGCTGGAATGGATCAATGGTATTGCAGCTATTATCAAATGGGAAACTGATTTGAATTATGATCAAATTGAGAACAAGCTTCATCATGGAATGAATAGCTCATATTATGTCAAGGTACCACTCTGTGTGTGTGTGTGTGTATATATATATATATATATATATATATATATATATATATATATATATATATATATATATATATATATATATATATATATATATATATATATATATATATATATATATATATATATATATATATATATATATATATATATATATATATACACACACACACACACATACTATTCATTTGAATATCACAACCTCCTCAACTCATCATTCCATAAGTTTGAATTGAATTCCACATAAATTGGCAAGGCAACAAAATATTAGAGAAAAATATAATAAAATTTCTGGAAATTGTTTGTAAGTTGGCACCATGCTAACTAAACTGAGACAAACCAGCCTCAACTTGGTACAGCCTTTTTTTTTTTTTTTTTTTTTGTAAGAGGCAAGACCAGTCAAGGAAAAAAAAAAATATGGTGATAAAAAAAAAAAGCCCACTGGAATGCTGGTCCCAAAACAACTTAAATAGATATTAATTAGAAGGGGACTCCAAGAGTGGTATAAAGGAGCCATCTTTTTTTATTCTTTTTTCTTTTTATTTTAAATTTTGTGTGAAGAATGCATGTGTAGTTAGATGCATGTAGTTTTGTGTGAAGAAAGAGAGTTGTCTTTTGAAGGCAGGCTGTGACTGCTCTCTTGTGTTGTGAGACAGGGAAATGTTCAGTGAGGTCACAACTGGCTTTAATGGCAACTTCACAGCACTCCCTGAACCAGTGCTATTAAAACCTCACTGAGAGAAATTATCATTTCAACAGGTGTCTACTGCCTTCTCCTGTTGTAGTAATCCTAGTAATGATTAGTTCTTAGGTTATGACATTAATATTTGAAAGTTTTTAGCCCTTGCAATAACTTACATGTTCTCTTGTTTCTCTGAAATATCATATATGTACTTTTCTTTTACTTTTCTCTTTATTTCTGAAACTTTATGGTATTTCCTTTGTTGTTTTAATGTTACTGTTGTCATAAAGGAACTTACTAATAATCCAATCTTAATTTTGTATACACAACAACAATAGTATTTGTTTCTGATTTTCATCTTTTCCCTTATTGTTATCTGTGAGCACACTCCTTTTTTTTAACCAAGACTATTTGACTTTTGAATTAAGACTAATACCAAGAATAAATGAAGAGAAGACAAGACAATGAATTATAATTGCCGTCTGACCAACCAGCTGTGCCATATCCTCCTGGACATTGGCATACATGGACTTCCATCATTGCTGTACTACATAGTAAATGAAGATTGAATTATTATTGAGCTCCTTTTTGACAACTACAGTATATATATATATATATATATATATATATATATATATATATATATATATATATATATATATATATATATATATATACTGTATTTTTTTTTTTTCTCTATTTTTAGATTTACTTATTTATCTATGTTTATTTATTTTCATGACCAAGAGGTTATGATAAATACATTTTACTTTTCTCATAGCAAATATGTAGACTTGTAAAAGTGTTGTGGGCATCAGCTCAGAGAGAGACAAAACTAGCTGACTACTTGCTCTATATTCAACATTGTTTATAGCACTTCTCATCCTTCCTTATCCTTCAGTTCAAGTGTTGCATCATCATTTAACATTCCAGTTCTTTCCTATTGCATTAATTTTAAGTCAGTATGTGGTGAAGGGTGAGCACTGTTGCACAGAAAGTGTAATTATTGAATGATACAGCTTCTTGCATATCATATTACATGTTATGGAATTTAATTAACTTTTTTGCTATTAATTGCCACCTTAGCCTCTCTATCAGCCTGGTAAATACCACATAAAAATGGAATCGATAAATTTTTCTTCATGATTAAGTGCAATTAGTGTGCATTATGATTGTATTAATACACTGTATATTTTAATTTTAGTCCCTACAAGCACAAATGTAGGTTATAAAAGATAAATGTGAGAAAAACTTGCACTTTGAACAATGACAGAGTATTAAATATTGACATTATAAACTAACCCACCAAATAGAATGTCCCTGAACTTCAAGTTTAGGAAAGTGTGATGTGTAGGTCCTAAGATGAGGCTCATAGGAGGCAAGCAAGGCCATGAGATGTCTCTGTGGGTGTCATGATATGCTAGTAATCAGTAGTAACAGTAAGTGAACATTGTGGTTCACTTGCTAAACATTCCATGGCCCATTGTAATTTTTATATATATGTACATAAACTTAATTTTTCAGAATTAGTAAAGAGAATCAGTTGATTGGTTTTGACTGACTAAAATATCTACTTGCAAACATAAAGATTGTGTGATTTTATTTTTTCCTGTCATATGTTACTATACTACACACACACACACACACACACACACACACACACACACACACACACACACACACACACACACACACACACACACACACACACACACACACACACACACACACACACACACACACACACACACATTTGAAAAAGATATTGTAGACAAGAGTAAGGAACATCCAAAATTATTTTACAGGTTCATAAGTGGTAAACTTAAAAAGAGAGAGTCCATTGAAAGATTAAAAGGAGAGCAAGGGATAGTAGATGACCGTAAGAATATAGCGGAATTGCTAAATAATAGGTTTCAGCAAGTATTTACTGAAGAAACAATGTTTGTAAAGCCTCAGAATGTACAAGGAAATGCACATGGATGACATTAAGATACCTAAAAAGGAGTTATATAAAATGTTGGAGGAACTTAAAGATGATAAAGCGATGGGACCAGATGAAGTTTCAGGAAAATTATTGAAGGAGTGTAGAGAAGAATTGATTGATCCATTATATGATATCATAAGGTGTTCATTAGAAACAGGGAAGTACCAGTAGAGTGGAAAAGAGCTGAAGTGGTGCCCATTTATAAGGGAGGCAGTAAGGAAGAGCCTCTTAACTATAGACCTGTGTCTCTAACAAGTGTGGTCGGTAAGATTTGTGAGAGGGTGATAAAGAAATATTGGATACGGTTCCTGGAGGATCATAAGTTATTATCGGATCATCAATTTGGCTTTAGGAAAGGGAGGTCATGTGTAACAAATCTACTGAGCTTTTATTCAAGAGTGGTTGACAAAATACAAGAGAGAGAGGATGGATGGACTGTGTATATTTGGATTTAAAGAAAGCTTTTGACAAGGTACCTCACATGAGACTGCTATGGAAATTAGAGATTTATGGAGGACTGAAAGGAAAAGTGTTAAAGTGGATGGAAAACTACTTGAGATGGAGGGAGATGAGAACGGTAATAAGGGATGCAAAGTCGGACTGGTTGGTGGTGGAGAGTGGAGTCCCACAAGGCTCAGTGCTGGCACCAATACTTTTCCTTGTATATATTAATGACATGCCAGAGGGAGTAAACAGTTATATTAATTTGTTTGCGGATGATGCGAAGTTGTGTAGGTGTGGAGCTATACATTCCTCATACTTTCTCTAACCCTAAAGCTAAAAAGCCTTGGTTTAACTCTGCTTGTTCTCGTGCTGTCAATGATAGAGGCGGCTCACAAACGGTTCCGTAGCCATCCAACTGCTGAAACTCATGCCCTATATATTTCTGCCCGTAATCATGCCAAATCTATTCTCCAACTTACTAAAAACTCTTTCATCAATAGAAAATGTCAAAGTCTTTCCAATTCTAACTCCTCTCGAGATTTCTGGCATCTAGCCAATAATATCTCTAACAACTTTACTTCTTCGTCTTTCCTCCTTTACTTCATCCAGATGGCTCTACAGCTGTCTCTTCTTTTTCTAAAGCTGAACTCTTCGCTCAAACCTTTGCTACCAACTCAACTTTGGATGATTCTGGGCATATTCCTCCTACTCCTCCACCCTCTGACTACTTCATCCCTAAAATTAAAATTCTTTATAAAGACGTTTTCCTGGCCCTCTCTGGCCTTGATTCTCGGAAGGCTTACGGTCCGGATGGAGTCCCTCCTGTTGTTCTCAAAACTGTGCTTCCGAACTCGCTCACTGCCTGGTCAAACTCTTTCATCTGTGTCTCTCTACTTCTATTTATCCTTCTTGCTGGAAGTTTGCTCACATTCAACCTGTCCCTAAAAAAGGTGACCACTCCAATCCTTCTAACTACCGCCCTATAGCTTTGATTTCCTGCCTTTCTAAAGCCTTTGAGTCTATCCTTAATAGGAAGATAATGAGGCATCTATCAGCTCACAACCTTCTCTCTGATTGCCAGTATGGTTTCCGTAAAGGCAGATCTACTGGTGATCTTCTTACTTTCCTAACTGAATCTTGGTCATCCTCTTTTAGGGACTTCGGTGAAACCTTTGCTGTCGGCCTTGACATATCGAAAGCCTTCGATAGAGTCTGGCACAAATCTTTAATTTCTAAACTACCCTCCTACGGATTCTATCCTTCTCTCTGTACCTTCATCTCCAGTTTCCTTTCCGATCGTTCTATTGCTGCTGTAGTAGACGGTCACTGTTCTTCCCTAAAACTATCAACAGTGGTGTTCCACAGGGTTCTGTCCTATCACCCACTCTCTTTCTATTATTCATCAATGATCTCCTAAATCTGACTCAATGCCCTATCCACTCCTATGCTGATGATACCACCCTGCATTATTCAACAGCGTTCAACAGACGCCCAACCCAACAACAATTAAATGACTCAAGGCGAGATGCTATAGGACGCCTAACTTCTGATCTTTCACTTGTTTCTGATTGGGGCAGAGAAAACCTGGTTTTGTTCAATGCCTCAAAACTCAATTTCTACAACTATCTACTCGACATAACCTTCCAGACAACTATCCTCTCTTCTTCAATAACACTCAACTTCCCTCTCCTCTACATTAAACACACTCGGTCTATCCTTCACTAAAAATCTAAACTGGAAATTTCACATCTCTACTCTTGCTAAATCAGCTTCCAAGAAGTTAGGTGTCCTATGGCGTCTTCGTCCATTTTTCTCCCTCCCAGCTGCTTGCTCTGTACAAGGCCTTATCCGCCCGTGTATGGAGTATGGCTCTCATGTCTGGGGGATCCACACACAGCTTTACTAAACAAGGTGGAATCTAAAGCTTTTCGTCTTATCAACTCTTCTCCTCTAACTGACTGTCTTGATTCTTTAAGTCACCGCCGCAATGTTGCATCTTTATCTGTCTTCTACCGCTGTTTTCATGCTGTCTGCTCTTCTGAACTTGCTAACTGCATGCCTTCCCCCTCCTGCGGCCTCGCTGCACAAGACTCTCTACTTCTTCTCATCCCTATTCTGTCCATCTTCCTAATGCAAGAGTTAACCAGTATCTTCACTCCTTCATTCCCTACACTGGTAAACTCTGGAACTCTCTACCTGTGTCTGTATTTCCACCTGCCTATGACTTAAACTCTTTCAAAAGAGGAGTGTCAAGACACCTCTTACGTTAACTGGACCCTCCTTTTAGATTTTTTGTTTTTCTCTTTCTACTTTCCTCTTAACAGGGCCTGGCAACCAGCGGGATTTTTTTTTTCCAACACTTTGTTTGCCCGCCCTTGGCCAGTGCCCTTGTAATGTAAAAAAAAAAAAATATGCTGGAGTGGTTTGGTATTAAAAAGTTGTATAAGGAAGTTGGAGAGATTAAAGGAATAAAATATTCAATTGGAGAAATGAGAGATTAAAATGGGTGGAACAAGGAAGAAAGGAGATTTAATAGATAAGACTGTTGAAAGGACTGGAGGAAGTGGATAATGAGCAAATGATGTTGAGAGAAAAACTTAAATAAAAGAGTTGAGAAAGGAGGCTTGAAGGATGTGAAAAAAATGAAGAGGACAGAAGAGAGAAGAAAGAGTTTTTCTGGAGAATCTTGGATATGAGACTGAGGAAGTGGTTCAACCCAGAAAAGTACAGCAAGAAAGGACTAAAGAAACTTACGTATGAGCGGAATGTAATGTATTCCAACATAAATGGAGTGATATCGGGATTTTAGAACTCAACGATTACTTGAGGGACAAGAACCCAGATATTGTGGGTCTTACTGAAACAAAACTGAGAGAGGAGAAGACCTGATGATGGTTGGAGAAGGAAATATAATGTTTGGAAAAGAAATAGAGTAGGTAAGATGGGAGGAGGAGTGATGTGCTGGTTAAAAAGATATAAAGGTGGATCAAGTGAAAGAAGGTATGGGAAAGGCAGAAGTGCTAAAGATCAGAGCAGAAACTAATGAAGGAAAAAGAGGCACTACATAGTGGTGTACGTACCACCTAAGACAAATGCATGGTCAGTACAGGAATATGAAGAAATGATAAGTGATACAGGAACATGTCTGGAAGAAATGTTGGGTGGCTGTGAACGAACTATAATGATGGGAGATTTTAATTGTAAAGAGGTGTGTTGGGAGGACTGGTCAATGGAAGGATCAGAGACAACATGGGGAAATACACTATTGACACTGGCAATGGAAAATGTGTTAACTCAGTGGGTCAAAGAAGATACTAGGTTTGGAGGAGAGGGAGCATCGTCAAGACTGGACTTGGTCTTTAGTACAGAGCCAATGGTCATTGAGGAGATGAGGGTGGAGTGCCCTTTAGCAAAGAGTGATCATGCAGTTTTGGAGTTCAAGGTGATAGATGAAGAGAAATCTAGAAGAAATGAAGAATATAAAGTGGGAAGATGGAATTATGCCAAGACAGATTTTGGAAACCTAAAGAAATTCTTTCAAGAGACAAATTGGATGAAATTCAAGAGTGCTAAGGAGCAAATGAAAAGTGGAAGGAATTTATAAAAATATACAAAGAAGGTGAGAAAAATTTGTACCAATAAGACAACATAGAGAAGTTGGAAAGCAGGACTGGTTTAACGATAGATGTGAAAAGGCTAGAACAAGAAAAGAGGATGCATGGAAGAGGTGGAGAAGGAAAAGACGGATTAAGCAGTGGGAAAGTTACAAAAGAGCAAGAAATGAATATGTGTTGATTAGAAGAGAAGAAAGAAAGAAACAAGAAAAGGATATAATTGATAAATGTAAAGACCAACCAAGGCTTTTTACAGACATGTGAACAACAACATCAAAAATAGAGAAAGTATTGAAAGTTTAGAAGTAAATGGAGTATGCAGTGAAGATCCCAGGAAATGGCAGAGGCTATGAATGGATGCTTTCGGAAGGTATTCACAAAGGAGACTGCTTTTGACAAACCACTGGTAATGGAACAGAAAGGGATTATGAAGGAGTTTCAAGTAACTGTGGAGGAGATCAAGAATATGATGGGGAGTTTAGAAGTGAGAAAAGCTGTGGGACCTGATGGGGTATCAGGATGGATTTTAAGAGAATGCAGGGAGCAACTGGCAGAAAAAGTTTGTGAAGTAATTGATGCCTCATTAAGGGAAGGTGTAGTGCCCCAAGACTGGAAAAGAGCTAACATTGTCCCAATCTATAAATCAGGTAACAAGAGAGACCCATTGAACTATAGACCAGTGTCACTTACAAGTGTGGTAGCTAAGATGTGTGAGAGGGTGGTGAAGAATAGATGGACAGACTTCTTGGAGAAAAATGACATACTTTGTGAGTGTCAATTTGGTTTTAGAAAAGGGCGTTCATGCGACAAACCTGATATGTTACTATTCGAGGGTGATAGATGTAATACAGGAAAGAGATGGTTGGGCTGATGGAATATATCTGGATTTAAAAAAGGCCTTTGATAAGGTACCACACCGGAGACTGATCTGGAAACTTGAAATGGTAGGAGGAGTGCATGGCAGTTTACTAAAATGGATGGAAGACTTTTGGTAGGAAGAGAAATGAGAACAATAATTAAGGACAGACCATCAGAATGGGGCTTGGTGGAGAGTGGAGTTCCACAGGGATCAGTGTTGGCACCAGTAATGTTCGCAGTCTACATAAATGACATGGTGGATGGGGTGTCCAGTTATGTGAGCCTATTTGCAGGCGATGCAAAATTGTTAAGAAAAGTGAGATGTGACAAAGATTGCGAACTACTCCAGGAAGACTTGGACAGAATATGGAAATGGAGCTGTACATGGCAAATGGAGTTCAACACGACAAAATGCAAGAAAATAGAGTTTGGCAAGAGTGAAAGAAGAATCAGGAGTATGTACAAGATAGGAAATGAAGACATAAAACCAGTCATGAAGGAAAAGACCTTGGGGTGACAATTACCAATGACCTATGGCCAGAGAGACATATTGATAAAATAATTGGAGAAGTATTGAACTTATTGAGGAACATAAGAGTGGCGTTCGTATATATAGATGAAGAAATGATGAAGAAAATAATTACTGCAATGATAAGACCGAGGCTTGAATATGCAACAATACAGTGGGCTCGAATAAAAAGAAACACATAAGGAAACTGGAGAAAGTACAGAGGGCTGCAACAAAATGGTGCCTGACTTAAGAGATTTGACTTATGAAGACAGACTGAAAAGAATGCAACTTCTTACCCTGGAAAACAGAAGAGAAAGAGGAGACCTGATAGCAATATACAGAGTGATGATTGGCATGGAAAAATGGATAGGGAAGATCTGTGTATGTGGAGGAAAAGAATGTCGAGAGGGCATGGGAAAAAACTAAAATGGCCACTTATTGGAGAGATGTGAAAAATATAGTTTCCCACAAAGATGTGTGGAGGTGTGGAATGGTTTGAGTGAGGAGGTGGTCAGCGCAAGGAATATTCATAGTTTTAAAGGAAAGTTGGACATGTGTAGATATGGAGACGGGACCACACGAGTATGATACCCAGGCCCTGTAAAATTACAACTAGGTGAATACAACACACACACACACACACACACACACACACACACACACACACACAAACACAGCTTGTAACTGAAGTGAAAGAGAGGAATGACAAAGAACAGGAGGAAAAGACCAAGTTTTTTTAGAGGATGAGAAATGGGAGGCTAAAGAAGTGGTGGATAAAACAGGCAGAATAGACATTACATGGAAGAAAGAGACTAGGAATGGAATACAAGTGACTTACATGAATATAAATGGATTTCTGTCTAAGAGGCTAGAATGTATGAATTACCTAAGAAATAACGAACCGGACATAATGTGTATAGTGGAAACAAAGCTAAGGCCCGAAATAAAGCTAGACTGGTTTGTTGTAAAACACTACAAAGTATGGAGAAATGACAGAAAAAATAAAGGAGGTGGTGGTATAATGGTTCTTACTAAGGAAGATCTGATAGTGAAGGAGGTGAACTATAGTAAGAGAAATGAGGAAGTGATAAGTATGCTTATAACAGATGGCATTAATATTATAACAGTATACATACCACCCAGAACCAATGCTTGGGAATATGAACAGTACCAAATGGTGATGAGAAATACTCTAGACAGAATGAAGCAAGAACTCATCAGAAAGGATAGAGTGATGATAGTCAGAGACTTTAATTGTAAAGAAATAGTGTGGGAAGACTACAGTGGTGAACGGTGGTGAGTGGGCAGAGGAATTGTTAAAGGTAGCAACAAATAACTTGATGACACAGTGGGTGAGATCACCAACAAGGTGCAGGGACAAGATGTTGCAGCAAGGTTGGATTTGGTATTTACCAGGGCATCTCTAAAGAGGAAATTGAATGTCCCTTGGGAGAAGCGATCATGATGTCCTAAGCTTTGAGCTGGATACGGAATTAAGCACGAATAAGATTGTGGAACGCAGGGAGGAAAAATTAAATTATATTAGGGCAAATTATAACCATATAAGGGAGTTCTTTAATGAAATTGACTGGTCCGTGGTATACCAGGAAAGGGATATGCAATTGAAATATGATAAATTTATGGATTTGTATAACTCTGCTGTGAAAAAGTTTGTGCCATATTACAGAAAGAGGACTTTAAATAATAAACAGTGGTTTAATAGAAATTGTGAAGAAGCAAAAAAGAACAAAGAAAAGGCATGGAAGAAACTTAAGAAAAACAGTGATGTATTATCAAGAGAAGTTTACAAAACAGCAAGGAATAGATATGTTGAAGTAAGGAGAACAGCACAGAAGGAATATGAACAGAGGGTGGTGGAAAACTGTGATAGTGACCCAAAATGTTTTACAAATTCATAAATGGAAAACTAAATATAAGGAGGCAATAGAAAGGTAAAAATGGGAAGAAGTATATGAGGATGCTGGAGATATAGCTGAAATTTTGAACGACAACTTTTGCAAAGTGTTTACAAAGGAGGAGCATTTTATGGGAGGAAGACCTACGGAAATAAAGCAAATGCAGGACATCATGGTTACTAAGGAAGATGTAAGGAAAATTATAAGCAATCTGGATATTAATAAATCAATGGGGCCTGATGGCATATCTGGGAGGTTGCTAAATGAATGTAAGGATCAATTGTTGAACCCCATATTTGATATTGTGGAAACCTCCATATGAACAGGATTAGTCCCGAAAGAGTGGAAAAGAGCTGACATTGTGCCTATATATAAGAATGGTAGTAGAATGGAACCGCTAAATTATAGACCAGTATCGTTGACTAGTATATTGTGCAAGGTATGTGAAGAAGTAATTAAAGCTAAGTGGAGTGAGTATCTAGAAAGTGAAAACATTCTGAGTGAAAGACAGTTTGGTTTCAGAAAAGGAAGATCGTGTATCCAATTTATTATGTTTTTATTCAAGAGTGACTGACATACTACAACATAGAGAGGGATGGGTGGATGCTATCTACCTGGACTTGAGGAAGGCCTTTGATAAAGTACCACACAATAGACTGATGTGGAAACTAAAGAAGATTGGAGGAGTAAGTGATAAACTAGCAAAATGGATGGAAAATGACTTAATGGGAAGAGAAATGAGAACAGTGGTGAGAGGAAGTCCGAGTGGAAGAAGGTAACCAGTGGAGTTCCACAAGGGTCAGTGCTTGGTCCCATCATGTTTTTTTTTTATGTTAATGATATGCCAGTAGGAATTGACAGTTACATGAAAATGTTTGCAGACAATACTAAAATTATGAGGAGAGTAAAGAATGTGGAAGATTGTAACAAGTTACAGGAAGATCTTGATAAAATATATGAGTGGAGTAAGGAGTGGCAGATGGAATTTAATATAGACAAGACCCATGTTATGAAAATGGGAAGAAGTAGATACAGACCAAACTGGGATTACAGGCTGGGTGATGAGAAAATTAGAGACCAATGAGGAGAAAGACTTAGGAGTAACGTGCAAAACACTTTGTCACCGGAGAAACACATTAACAAGATTTTTGGAAAACATATAACATGCTTCAAAATATTGGCCTTGCATTCCACTACCTAGATGAAGGAATGATGAAGAAGATATTATGTACCTTAATAAGACCCCAGTTAGAATATGCAGCATGTGTCTGGTCACCGCATATGAAGAAAAATGTGAAGAAGGTGGAAAGGGTACAGAGGCTGGCAACAAGGATGGTACCAGGACTCAGGGAGTTAGACTATGAGGAAAGACTGAGGAAGCTGGGGCTGACCACATTAGAAGAGAGAAGAACAAGAGGAGACATGATAACTATGTATAAATTGGTGAACAAGATTGACATACTGGACAGAAAGTTAATAAAGGTGACCACAAGTAATCATCTCCGAGGACATGGAAAAAGCTAATAAAGACATCTGTCTAAATGACGTGAGAAAATGCAGTTTCCTGCATCGTAGCATTGATAAGTGGAATAAACTGAGCAGTGATGTCATTGATGCGGTGTGTGTCAATCAGATGAAAGAAAGATATGACAGGAATGGACAAGGAGACAGGACACAGAGAGCTTAGCACGGGCCCTGTAATACACAAATAGGTAAATACATGCTCCTTGAGATCAGCTGATCTCACTACCTAAGGTTGTGTTTATAGAGGCCAAAGTGTGACTGTGTGGCAATAGTCTCCAGGAATTACATTGAAAGGCACCATGAGTCAGAAAGAGCTTACACCCATATGCAGGTATGAGAATAGGGAAAGAGTACAGGAAGAAGATGATTATGTTGATGAGGGAGAGGGAAGATTCGAAGGTTTTGATGACGCAAGCACTACCCTCCATAGGCGAGTTGTAACTCTGGAAAAAAATAAATTAGACAATTGGATAAGGGAGAGTACGAGAAGAAAAGAGAACGATGAACAGGAGAAAGAGTTTCTGAACTTGAAAGAAAGGATAAAAAATGTGGAAGAAAATTAAGCTAGGCTAAGAGTAGAAAATGCGGAACTGAGAAAAGAACAAGCCAAATATAAGAAACAGATGGATGAAGGACTCGGTAAAGTAGAGAAAGAAAAAAGACCTGAAAGATCTAGTTAACAAAGAAGAGGAAAGAATAATGGACGTGATTAAGAAAGAAGTACAGGCATGGAGAGTCCAAGATAAGAAAGACAAGGATAATTTTCAGGAGGTGATCCAGGAACATCTAAAAGAAAGAGATGAGAATATGGCAAACAAAATGATAGGAGTCCTTAAGAAAAAAGAAAACCTAGTAAGGGAAATTGCAGAAAAGAAAGAGTGTAATCATTTTTGGACTGAAAGAAAAAAATGTAAAATATAGACCAAGAAGGGAAAAAGAGGAAATAAAATCAATCAAAGACCTATTAAAAAATCTAAACGATGAAGATAGGCAGAACCTAGAGGAGAAAGCAGTGGAAATACACAGAAGATTTCACAGAACCTAATAGGACATGACATTGCCAAGGATTACAGGAGGATATTGGAAGATTATTGGATAAATTGGATGTCAGAAAAGCAATGGGGCCAGATGGTGTATCAGGCTGGGTGTTAAAAGAATGTAAAAAGCAACTACTGGATCCAATTTGGGAAATAATTAAAAGTTCAATAAAAGAAGGGAAAGTTCCATTAGAATGGAAGAGGGCCCATGTAATACCGATATTTAAAGGAGAAAAGACAACTGAACCACTAAACTACAGACCAGTGTCACTTACAAATGTCATGGGGAAGTTGTGTGAAATAATTATCAAAGAAAAATGGGTTTAATTTCTAGAAGAGGAGCAAGTCATATTGAACAGACAGGGAGGTCATGTGTATCAAACTTAATAAGCTTCTACTTGAGAGTTATTGCAGGACTTGATAACAGAGATGGATGGGTGGACACAGTATACCTGGATATTAAAAAGGCTTTTGATAAAGTCCCTCATGGAAGACTAGCCTACTTTGGAAACTAGAAAACATAGGAGGATTGTGAGGAACTTTGCCAGAATGGACAAGAGATTATTTGAAGGATAGGGAAATGAGAACTGTGATCAGAGATACATATTCATCTTGGGGTAAAGTAACTAGCGGAGTCCTAGAAGGGTCAGTCTTAGCCCCCATTATGTTTAAGATTTATGTAAATGGCATTCAGAATGGGATAAAGTTACATTAATTTATTTGCTGATGATACAAAACTGTTAAGAATTCTCAAAACCAGAGAGGACTGTCTGCTGTTGCAGAAAGATCTATGAGTGGAGCAGGAATTGGAAGTTGGAGTTCAATACCAAGAAATGTCACATAATGGAACTAGGAAAGAGTAAGAGAAGACTGGTATGGAACTATTTGATGGGAGAGGAAGAAATAATGAAGACTAAAGAGGAAAAAGATGTGTTAGTGATCATACAGGAAAATCTGAGCCCTGAAAAACACATAAGCTAGATATTTGGACTATCATATAAAATATTGACTAATATAAGAGTGGCATTTCAATAATACATGGGCAAAAATATGATGAAAAAAATCATCACAAGCATGATACATCCAAGGCTGGAATATGCAGCAGTGGTGTGGTCTCTGAGCTCTAAAAAGGATATAAGAAAATTGGAAAGGATACAGAAGATTCCTACAAAGATGGTGCCAGAAATAAAGGACCTAACATATGAAGAACAACTGAAGGAAATGGGACTGCCAACCTTACAAGATAGAAGGGAACTTGGGGACCTAATAACAATGTATAAGATAGACAATGGCATTGAAAGGATAGACAAAGAAGACCTGATGCTGTTGATAGAAGAAGATGGAAAGACAAGAAGACATGAAAAGATCAGGAAGTTTCAGTGTGTGAAGGATATTGGAAAATACAGTTTTCCACACAAAACAGTGGAAAAATGGAATGCATTAGATAATGAAGTTTTTACAGCACATAATGTGCATAACTTTAAGGAAAAATTAGATAAATGTAGATATGGAGACAGGACACTATGAGCCCCACTTGAACCCTTTACAATACAACTATGAGTAAATACACACCGCATAGTTTGCATGCTCAGTTCACTACCAAGAAGGCCTGGGTTCGAGTCCCAGGTATGGTGAGGCAAATGAAGTCTCTGAATGTAGTGTTCAACTATGTAACTCAAGATGATGGTGGTTTTTTTTTTTTTTTTTTTTTTTTTTTACATTACAAGGGCACTGGCCAAGGAAAACAAAGTGTTGGAAAAAAAAATCCCGCTGGTTGCCAGGCCCTGTTAAGAGGAAAGTAGGAGAAAGAGAAAAACAAAAAATCTAAAAGGAGGGTCCAGTTAACGTAAGAGGTGTCTTGACACTCCTCTTTGAAAGAGTTTAAGTCATAGGCAGGTGGAAATACAGACACAGGTAGAGAGTTCCAGAGTTTACCAGTGTAGGGAATGAAGGAGTGAAGATACTGGTTAACTCTTGCATTAGGAAGATGGACAGAATAGGGATGAGAAGAAGTAGAGAGTCTTGTGCAGCGAGGCCGCAGGAGGGGGAAGGCATGCAGTTAGCAAGTTCAGAAGAGCAGACAGCATGAAAACAGCGGTAGAAGACAGATAAAGATGCAACATTGCGGCGGTGACTTAAAGAATCAAGACAGTCAGTTAGAGGAGAAGAGTTGATAAGACGAAAAGCTTTAGATTCCACCTTGTTTAGTAAAGCTGTGTGTGGATCCCCCAGACATGAGAGCCATACTCCATACACGGGCGGATAAGGCCCTGTACAGAGCAAGCAGCTGGGAGGAGAGAAAATGGACGAAGACGCCACAGGACACCTAACTTCTTGGAAGCTGATTTAGCAAGAGTAGAGATGTGAAATTTCCAGTTTAGATTTTTAGTGAAGGATAGACCGAGTGTGTTTAATGTAGAGGAGAGGGAAGTTGAGTGTTATTGAAGAAGAGAGGATAGTTGTCTGGAAGGTTATGTCGAGTAGATAGTTGTAGAAATTGAGTTTTTGAGGCATTGAACAAAACCAGGTTTCTCTGCCCCAATCAGAAACAAGTGAAAGATCAGAAGTTAGGCGTCCTATAGCATCTCGCCTTGAGTCATTTAATTGTTGTTGGGTTGGGCGTCTGTTGAACGCTGTTGAATAATGCAAGGTGGTATCATCAGCATAGGAGTGGATAGGGCATTGAGTCAGATTTAGGAGATCATTGATGAATAATAGAAAGAGAGTGGGTGATAGGACAGAACCCTGTGGAACACCACTGTTGATAGTTTTAGGGAAGAACAGTGACCGTCTACTACAGCAGCAATAGAACGATCGGAAAGGAAACTGGAGATGAAGGTACAGAGAGAAGGATAGAATCCGTAGGAGGGTAGTTTAGAAATTAAAGATTTGTGCCAGACTCTATCGAAGGCTTTCGATATGTCAAGGCCGACAGCAAAGGTTTCACCGAAGTCCCTAAAAGAGGATGACCAAGATTCAGTTAGGAAAGTAAGAAGATCACCAGTAGATCTGCCTTTACGGAAACCATACTGGCAATCAGAGAGAAGGTTGTGAGCTGATAGATGCCTCATTATCTTCCTATTAAGGATAGACTCAAAGGCTTTAGAAAGGCAGGAAATCAAAGCTATAGGGCGGTAGTTAGAAGGATTGGAGTGGTCACCTTTTTAGGGACAGGTTGAATGTGAGCAAACTTCCAGCAAGAAGGATAAATAGAAGTAGAGAGACACAGATGAAAGAGTTTGACCAGGCAGTGAGCGAGTTCGGAAGCACAGTTTTTGAGAACAACAGGAGGGACTCCATCCGGACCGTAAGCCTTCCGAGAATCAAGGCCAGAGAGGGCCAGGAAAACGTCTTTATAAAGAATTTTAATTTTAGGGATGAAGTAGTCAGAGGGTGGAGGAGTAGGAGGAATATGCCCAGAATCATCCAAAGTTGAGTTGGTAGCAAAGGTTTGAGCGAAGAGTTCAGCTTTAGAAAAGAAGAGACAGCTGTAGAGCCATCTGGATGAAGTAAAGGAGGGAAAGACGAAGAAGTAAAGTTGTTAGAGATATTATTGGCTAGATGCCAGAAATCTCGAGAGGAGTTAGAATTGGAAAGACTTTGACATTTTCTATTGATGAAAGAGTTTTAGTAAGTTGGAGAATAGATTTGGCATGATTACGGGCAGAAATATATAGGGCATGAGTTTCAGCAGTTGGATGGCTACGGAACCGTTTGTGAGCCGCTCTCTATCATTGACAGCACGAGAACAAGCAGAGTTAAACCAAGGCTTTTTAGCTTTAGGGTTAGAGAAAGTATGAGGAATGTATAGCTCCATGCCAGAGATAATCACCTCTGTTATGCGCTCGGCACAAAGAGAAGGATCTCTGACATGAAAACAATAATCATCCCAAGGAAATCAGAATAGTACTGCCTTAGTTCCTCCCACTTAGCAGAGTTAAAATGCCAGAAGCACCTCCGCTTAGGCGGGTCCTGAGGCTGCACTGGAGTGATAGAACAGGTAACGGAAATTAGATTGTGGTCGGAGGAGCCCAACGGAGAGGAAAGTTTAACAGAGTAAGCAGAAGGGTTGGAGGTTAGGAAAAGATCAAGAATGTTGGGCGTGTCTCCAAGGCGGTCAGGAATACGGGTAGGGAACTGCACTAGCTGCTCTAGGTCATGAAGGATAGCAAAGTTGAAGGTTTGTTCACCAGGTTGGTCAGTGAAAGAAGATGAAAGCCAAAGCTGGTGGTGAACATTGAAATCCCTAAAATGGAGATCTCAGCAAAAGGAAAGTGAGATAAGATGTGCTCCACCTTGGAAGTCAAATAGTCAAAGAATTTTACATAGTCAGAGGAATTAGGTGAGAGGTATACAGCACAGATGAATTTAGTTAGAGAGTGACATTGAAGTCTTAGCCAGATGGTAGAAAATTCTGAAGATTCAAGATTGTGGGCACGAGAGCAAGTGGTGTCGTTACGCACGTATGCGCAACATCCAGCTTTGGATTGAAAATGAGGATAGAGCAAGTAGGAGGGAACAGAAAAGGGGCTGCTGTCAGTAGTCACAGACAACTGTGTTTCGGTTAGGAAGAGAAGATGAGGTTTAGTAGAGGAGAGGTGGTGTTCCACAGATTGAAAATTAGAACGAAGGCCACGAATGTTGCAGAAATTGATAGTGAAAGTATTAGATGAAGTGTCAAGACACCCAAGGTCGACAGCAGAGGGCAGTCCGACCTGGGGACATTTATGGTCCCCTCCCCAGAGGGGGACTCCGAGGCAGGGCGTGGTGAAGCCATTATTAAATTTTGATTTGAAGAGAGTGTAAAAGTGTAAGGTGTTGTAGTGTAGTGTAGGAAGTAGTAGAAGTTGTCTTTAGAGGGCAGGCTGCAGCTGCTCAATTGTATAAATGAGACCACAAAGGGAACCGGGAAGAGAGGACACGGGGAATCACTCAGTCTGCAGCACTGCCTACATCCCCGTAAGTACCTCTCCTGGAGTATTCCACCGGGCGGCAGGTGACTACTGCCTACTCATGGTGTGTGGAGTTTGTTGTGGTCTCAGTCCTATCAGAAGATCGATCTATGAGCTCTGAGCTCACTTCGTAATGGGGAAGGCTAGCTGGGTGACCAGCAGGCAACCATGGTGAATTACACGAAGTGGTTATATTCAATACAAAATATTATGTAGGTATCAGTTAGTATTGTAATGATGTGAATTAAAGTAGGATTAATTTTATTTAGGTGATAAGGAAGAGTGAAGTCATAATTGTACTTACACTGTCCTGGAATTCCACTCATTATTATTCCTTTCACTGAATTAAATCATGATCTACTTAGATGTTCAATATGTAGCCTACCTACTGTAATGCCAAAGAACAATCCTTTACTAGGCAGCTCAGCTGGTTTAATTCTTATGAGGTAGTCACACAATGAACACGTTCTAATCTACAAAAAAAAATTTTCCTAAATATTCATAATGAATTACTTGAAATTGGTGATTCTTAGAAAATACAGTGGCACCTTGAGATACGATCTGCCTGAGATATGAGTTTTTTGAGATACAAGCTACGATTTGATAATTTTTTATTTTGAGATACGAGTAAAATTTTGAGATACGAGTCATGCTTTGGGATTTTGCTGCTATAGTCGGTGGCTCGGCGCATCGGTCCAACCTCAGCTGAGCTAGTATCTACGTGTTTCCCATGTTTCCTATGGATTGTTCTTTTATCATTGTCACACTATTTAGTGACCTTTTATTTTTGTCTAAAGGAAGTGCAGTTTTAATTTATGTTTAATGTTTATTTGTGAATGGTGCCTGCATCCTTTCCTTCCTCCCTCCTCCACCATTTACCACCATTAGTCGAAAAGGTGTGTCTCCAAGGTGAAAACACTAAATAAACTTGTGCTGTTATTTCATATATTTTCATGCATTGATAAAGTATGCATGTGTACGTAACTGAAAAGACAAAACAGATTTCTCCTATCTCCGCCTACCTCCTCCACCAACGCTTATGGGGGGAGGGAAAGTAAACAAACCTCTAAGCCAGCTATGGAGGTGTGGCTTCTATTTTCTCTCTCTTTCTCTCTTACTTAAGCTTTATTTATTCAAATTAAAGAATTGTCATCGAGCTCTTCTGTGACTATTACAGCAGCCAGTCTTCTGTGGGTGGCTATATTTGTACACTCCAGCTGATAGACAGTCCCAAGTGAGGGCTGGGAATGTGGTAGGATAACACAAGAATATAGAATCCTAAAGGTCCTGTTGAATGCACCCTCCCAGATAAATATACTTTATAAGAGTAGTTTATCTATTCATACTATCTTTTGTTATGTTTTATGAAATTTCTGTGCAATGATTATCATTTATAAATACTACATTTTTCTTACCTGAAAACACAAAAAAATAAGGGAGCTCTTTTTTGGAGAGGCTGAATGGATAAATGGCATTTCAATGCATTTCAATGGGGGAAAAAAATGTTTTGAGATATTAGCTCCGTCACTAAACAAATTAAACTCGTATCTCAAGGCCACTGTATAGGCTTTCCCTGATAGATTTTACTTTAAAGGTTTCATATATCTATTCATTTGCTACTACATGACTTTTTAGATAAATCAGCACAATCTGTAGAGAGAGAGAGAGAGAGAGAGAGAGAGAGAGAGAGAGAGAGAGAGAACACTCCAATGGTTAATTGCATGGACTGATAGGCAATTAGTATGGCTAATGTGCAATGTCAAGATGACTCTGTTGTTTGATTGGTGAAGGCAGACGTGATACATGTTTGTTGCATGTTTGAAAATAGTCACTCTACTTTTTTTGTTTGCTTTTATCATAAATAATGCTTTATTGTGTTTTCAGTTAAGTACTTTCCAAACCATGTTCAAGAAGATAAAGTTTGCATTGACTGTATCAAAGCAAATCATTGTTATGCATCATCAGCAGGAGCGAAATGGTAACTGTCAGCTTGGGGTGGTGTTTTCATACTTGTCAATGTTAACAATCATGCATCAAGCGTGAGACTCACGCATTTTGCCGCCATTTCTATCTCACACACTTCGCCGCCAAAAAAAATTCATGCATTTTTACAAATATTTCCCAAATATTCTTTTTAACATATTTTCTGAGAGAAATTATAAAACCGAATTTTCTGGATTATAAAGCATCCACTTTCCTTCAGTTTGAAAGCCTTCACCTGATTGGTCGATTGCAGCCAACCAGCAATAGCTATACTTACATCGATTTCGTGCTTTGTTGTTGTTGTTGAGGGGGTGTAGACTCTGTAGAGGGCAAAGCCCCCTACATCCCCTCACTTACCACCTCGCCTACCACCCTAGTAGGGTGTCACCCTGGACTTGACCAAGGGCTGCCCTACCTGGACTCACTGCTGCCAGATCAAGTTGCCTGAAGTTCCCTGTTTTGCCTAAAAATATTTCCTTATTTAGCGCAATTTTTAACTTCTTACATACGTACATACACACATTCGTGTATATATATATATATATATATATATATATATATATATATATATATATATATATATATATATATATATATATACACACACACACACACACACACACACACACACACACGAATATATGAGTACTATAATGTAAACATAGTTAACCTTCATTGTTACCTACCTAGAATGATTGCTATTCCTGTAGATCTGAAGTTTTGTAGATGTCAGCTGTCATAAGTTCCAAGTGCCCCGGTGTAACTTTGAAACTGTGAGCTGATGAATTTTCAAAAATTTTCCTTGCATGAAGCATTCCATTTAGCGATTCTGTGTTCAGTTAATTACGAACTTTGGTCTTCATTAAATTCACTTGAGAAAACACCCTTTCAGCACTTGCACTAGAGTGAGGAAGACACAACAGTTTTTTCATGAAATTTCCTAGTAGTGGAAATAATGGGGAATCATCACCTTTTTTCAAGTCTCCAACCTTTTGCCAGAACTTGTATACATTAATATCAGGTTCTACATTCAGTTCAGTGTTTTTCAGTAAACGCCATTCACCGTCTATCTCATTTAAGTAATTTTCAGACACCAAGTTAGGAAACTGAGCAGCTAGGGGGGCAACAGAGGGAATTGTCTTCATCAGTACACTTTGTGGATCTAGAGCCTTGAGATTTGTAAATACAGAATCACTGAGATTAAACCTTTGCAAAATTTGAGAGGCTCCTTCTATGTAAAAGTCCAGACATCTCAACTTGAACGTGTCCAGTTGCTGCTTGTCAAGGTTTTGGTATTTCTGAAGGGATGCAGTTACTCGTCCTCCAAGATATAGCTCTTCCAATTTAACGAAATTGTTTGGGTCTTTTACCCTGACAGCTGATAATGGTGTTGATTCTAAGACACTTGGCTTCATGTACAACTCAAGAATGGTATGCAAGACAGCAGAGACTCTAGTGTGCAATGCATAAATCTTTCCAGTAATAGAATCCTACAGAGACTTTCAGACCTAACTGAGCTGAACGACAGTGTATGAAAGACTGAGGGAGGCAGATTCGTAATACTGGACTCGTAGGAAGCGGACAGGGTGAATACGCGTCTCTGTCTCGTAGAAATACACGTTCAGCTATCAAGCAGGGGCGAGGTAAGGAAGGGGAGGGACGATATACGGATCTCATACGTATCATGACACTGGGTGAATACGTATGGGTCTCTATCGGTCTCGTAGAATACAGGTTCAGCTAGCTAGCAAGGGCGAGGGAGGAAAGGGAAGGGACGGTGTACGGGTCTCGTACAAGTCATGACGCTGTTTGGGGATGAGGGAAGGAAGAGTGAACGGTAGAGGAAGGATATAGTGATCGAGAGAGACCTCAGAAGTGGATTGAAATTCAATTGAGAGGGAAAGGAAACAATAAATAATTGATAAAAATTAATACAAATAATTATTGTACGGTGAAGAGGATGGGAGGAGGACAAGGGTGGGGACTGCGGATGAAGGGTGTGAGTCCGTTGGTCAAAATTTCCCTAGATTTTGGAACATTTTGAATTTTCTTCCCTGTTTCCCTGTTGAGACCTAAATTTCCCTAAAACGGAAATTTCCCTGCATCTGGCAGCTCTGCCTGGACTCTTGCTTCTCACTCTTTGGGACTAACAGGGGGTTGACAGCTATGTGTTTTTCTATTTTATGACTGTGTTCTTGTATGGCTTCACAAGGGCTCTCAGACTAAAAATTACCTTCCACATTGAACAAGGAAATTGGACAATGAACAACGGAACTCACTACAGCAATGAAACCATGAATCGGGAGAACCATGTCCCAAGCCTATAGTGGCTCTGTACATAGCTCTGTGTATCAAGAAAGAAACTTCTTAAGACGTTTTTGTTGTTTCTGTTGTCAGCATAGTTCAAGCAATTACCTTACACACTGAAGAAGATGGGACAGTTATGTGGAAAGCTGTGTAGAGTCCACAAATGGAATTATTTTTCATTTATCTATCTATGTTATTATTAATCTTTTATGGGTTAAATGGTGCCGAATTTGTTCTACCTAATTCAGATACGCAAGGAAGATGAGAACGCAGTTGTGCTAGGACTTTGCTATGTGAAGTGTACAATTTATGAAATGTTGGATGTGGAAGAAAAGTGCAGATTAGTATCACCACCCCATAAGTGGATGAAACTATGAGTTATTTAGATCATGGATGAAATAGAAGATGGATGACTTGGCAGAATCATGAGAAACTGTCTATATAGCACTAATAGAATAATCAGAGGGAAAACCTAGTTTTAAGCTAAAGATCGAAGGATAGAAACTGTATAAGGGTAGTTGGGAAATTAAACCTTTGTATGAAATTCTATCTAACAATTATGTCAAAGCCAACAGCGAAAATTCGATCAAAATTCTTAACGGAGTGACAAAAATTCATTGAGGAAAGCAAGGAAGATAACCAGTAGAGTGGCTCTGATGGAACCTACACCGGTGATCAGACATAAGATTGTAAGGTGATACATGCTAAAGATTTTTCTTGTTGAGGGTAGGCCAAAAATAAATAAATAAATTGATAAAAGATAGGGAATGAAAGCAATAGGTTGTAGTTTAAGGGATTAGGTCAGTCACCATTTTTGAGAGAGGTATAAGAATTTGACTAGATAAGGAACAAATATGGAGACAATTACACAGAATAATAAGAAGGACTCCATCTATAGTCCGTGGACGCTTAGATAGCTCCTGAGTCTCGGGCTAATAAATTTTAGTGTTGCCGCCCCTTTTACCGGCCTTAACACGCCACAGCAGCTGCTTTTCTCTGCTATACCGCTATACCATGAACTATAGATTGCAGGTACAATACGTATGCATGTATCTATGCATGTAAGTATTTGTATATTTATGTATGTATGTATGCATGCTGATTTTTCTTGGAAGAGACCAATCTCTGTATGCTGAACGCATAACGCAGCTGATAGTGTTTGGTATGGAGGCATACATTCCTCACTCTTTTTCTCAACCTAAAGCTTCTAAACCCTGGTTTAACACAGCCTGTTCTCGTGCTATACATGATACTGAGGTTTCCCACAAAAGGCACTTGAGCCTTCCATCTCCTGAATCTCATGCACTTTATATTTCTGGCCGAAATCATGCCAAGTATGTTCTTCAACTTCCTTCATGAACACAAAATGTCAAAATCTTCCAAACTCTGACTCCCCTCGAGACTTCCGACATCAGGCCAAAAACATCTCCAATAACTTTACTTCTTCATTTTTCCCTCCTTTATTTCAGCCTGATATGGCACCACTGCCATCTCATCTGTCTCTAAAGCTGAATTCTAGGCTTGTGTATCAAGAAAGAAACTTCTTAAGACGGTTTTGTTGTTTCTGTTGTCAACATAGTTCAAGCAATTACCTTACACACTGAAGAAGATGGGACAGTTATGTGGAAAGCTTCTCCTTCCTCTGACTATTTCATGCCTTCAATAAAAGTTCTAAGTAATGATGTTTTCCATGCCCTCACAGTCCTAAACTCTCGGAAGGCTTATGGACCTGATGGGGTTCTTCCTATTGCTCTCAAAACTGTGCTTCCGTGCTTGCATCTTGCCTGGCAAAACTCTTTCAACTATGTCTATCGACCTCTACCTTTCCTTTTTGCTGGAAGTTTGCCTATAGTTAACCTGTTCCTAAAAAGAGTAACCGTTCGAATCCATCAAACTACCGTCTTATAGCATTAATCTCTTGCCTGTTTAAAGTTTTTAAAATCTATCCTCAATAAGAATATTATCAAACATCTGTCACTTCATTATCTTCTGGCTTCCGTCAAGGTCGCTCTACGGGTGATCTTCTGGCTTTCCTTACTGAGCCCATGGTTCATAGGGTCTGGTACAAAGCTTTGATTTCAAAACTGCCCTACTACGGTTTCTATCCTTCTCTCTGCAACTTTATCTGAGGTTTCCTCAATGCAAAGGAGGATGACTAAAAGATTCAGGGAATGAGGGATATTCCCTATGCAGCGAATGAAAAAAACTCAATTTACATTCCTTAGAGAGACGTAGGTTAAGGGGAGACCTGATAAAAGTATGTAAGTGGTATAAAGGTTTTAACAAAGAGGACAAGAACGAAGTTCTTAGGATCAGTAGCGGGGACAGAACCAAAAATAATGGGTTTAAGCTTGAAAAATTCAAGTTTAGGAAAGAAATAGGAAGAAACTGGTTTTCAAACAAAGTGGTTGATGAGTGGAACGGTCTCAGTGGTCATGTAGTCAGGGCTGAGTCAATAGGGAGCTTTAAAAGAAGATTAGATGACTTCATGGATGGGGATGATAGATGGAATTAGGTAGCTTTAATCACACAGGGACTGCCACGTGTAGGTCTGGCGGCCTCTTGCAGCTTCCCTCTTTTCATTATTTTCTTACGTTCCTTTCTGACCGTTCTATTGTAGCTGCGGTAGACAGCCACTGTTCTCCTAAATTTATTAGTAGTGGTGTTCCTCAGGGTTCTGTCCTATCACCCACTCTCTTTCTATTATTCATTAATGATCTTAACCGAACTTTTTGCCCTATCCACACCTACGCTGATGATATATATCTTTTCACGTCCTTTCAGAGACGACCAACCCTTCACGAAGTCAACAGATCACACAGGAATGCCACAGAACGCCTGACTTGTGATCTTTCTAAGATTTCTGATTGGGGCAGAGAGAACTTAATAGTGTTCAGTGCATCAAAAATTCAATTCCTCCATATGTCAACTCAACACAACCTTCCAGACAATTGTCCCATTTCTTCATTGACACTCAGATGTCCCTCTCTTCTACACTGAATATCCTCTGTCTGACCTTTACTCATAATCTTAACTGGACACTTCACATCTCATCTTTTGCTAAAATAGCTTCTATGAAGTTAGGCGTTCTGAGGCGTCTCCGCCAGTTTTTCTTGCCCCTCCAACTGCTAACTCTGTACAAAGGCCTTATCCGTCCTTGTATGGAGTACTCTTCGCATGTTTGAGAGGGTTCCATTCACACAGTTTTATTAGAGTGGAATCAAAAGCTTATCGTCTCATTAACTCCCCTCCTCTGACTGACTTTCTTCAGCCTCTTTCTCACCGCCGAAATATTGTATCTCTTTCTAGCTTTTATCACTATTTTCATAGTAACTGATCTTGCTTGCTTGCCTCTCCTCCTCCTGCGACCTAATTGCACAGGACTTCTTCCTCTCATCCATATTTTGTCCTACTCCCTAATACAAGAGTTAACCAGTGTTCTCAGTTATTCATACCTTTCACTGGTAAACTCTGGAACTCCTGCCTGCTTCTATATTTTATATATTCTTACGACTTGATTTCTTTTAAGAGGGAGATTTCAAGACATTTTTCCGTCTTTTGGCTAATTCTTTACCAATCTTTTACGAAACTTGCATTTCAAGTGGGCCCTTGGCTAGTATCCCTCTTGCATAAAAAACAAGAACAACAAAAAAAGTATTGTTACGCCGCCTACCGTCCTCACAGCCTCCACAGCCGCGACAGGAACTCACTTACCACAGCGGCAGCCCAGGAGAACACAGGACTGGTCGGCAACAGACATGGGGATACTTATGGGTGAAGATTCGTGGCTAGTAAGGGGACCAAGGCACAAACACACACCCCAGACTCAGGCAGACTCACTCAGAGAGGCAGGGTAAAAAGAAACACTGGGCACAACTCTAGTTTACTAGCATGCAAAGTAATACAGTACAAGGTGGCACATAGAGTACTTACATTACACAGCTATATACAAGTGCAGTGAAATGACAACCTAGCAGGGGCAGAAGGCAGGACAAGGTTTTGTCGCGTATTCTGTTCTCAGCGTCTTGTCCTCAGAAGAGCGCAGGTGGCAGAAGAGAGCTGTCTCAGCAATGTTCTGTCCTCAAGGAAGAACTGGCAGAAGAGAGCGACGAGAGGAGGGTTGAGGAAGAGAGAGCAAGTTTTTTTTTTTTTTTTTTTTTAGAAAAGGGTATGAAAAAAGAAGAGGAGTAAAGAAGATTAAAGTGTATAAAACATAGAAAGAAAGTAGTAGATAAAAGTTGGTGGGCAGGCCACCTTGCTATTTATTTTTTTTTTCTGGCTAGCTAGATTTGTTACTGAATGTAGACCGTTGCTTGTAGTTTAGAGGTGTGCTTGTTGGTACGTATTATGTATGTCTATGTATAAATTTGCATGTTTATGTCAGCGCTTGTTTAGCGTGTATGTGAAAAAAAAGAAAAACAATAATAATAAATAAATAAATGAAATTAAGGTACCCACAACACCCAGGTAAGTATTGTGACATATATATTTGTCATAATATATGTGGAATTTTTTTTTTTTTCTTTTTTTGCAAAGAAAGGTTTGTTGTTACTTCTCCTGTTAGTAATGGTTGATTATTTCTGTTTCAGGTTGTTCTGACTGATAAGGTAAATTTGGGTGTAAGTGTATATTGTACAACGTTTTTTGTTTGACTTCATCCTGTTTCCCCCTGTCAGCCGCGCGTGGTGCTATCCAGCTGGACTCGCACCTGCCTCTCTGCCCCTGACAGGCACAGGGAGAGGCGTTTCCATGTGCCCGCCATTCAGGGTGCGCGGCCTGACAGTCTACCTTTCCCGCTGGCTGATGATCTTGCAGATCTTAAATCAGAGTGTAAAAACCCCTCACATAGGGAGGGCAAGCGCCAGAGCACGAGCTGGCAGCCTGGAAGGTGATGTGAACATCAGCAACCGTCAGCTTCGCCTCACCTATCTCCTCTGGCACGCCTCCTCCCAGGTGACTCAGGGCGCGGGTTGAGGGACAGGGGATACGAAAACATGGATGTAATGGTGTTTTTATTGTATGTTGTTTAGTGTGTAGTATTATCATGTTTGACTTTGCAGCTGCAATGATTCTTCCCTTTCAGATTTTAGTGTTATAGTAGTGGAGGTCTGTTTGTAAGGTTGATGTCGTCGTCCCGGGAAGACCAACGGAGGGAGCTGGGGGTCGGGGACCAATTCTCGTTCAGAACTCAGCTTCCATCGTGCGTCATTTCTAGGTAAAAGTTATGAGAATATGAATTTTGCTGTTTTCGCTTAGTGGTATAGTGGTTCTCGTTCCTGCGTGATGGCAGTCAAGCTACTTGGAAAGCTGTTGTGGTATTTGTTTATGTACAATCTGTTTTCCATGAGTTTTCTTAGGATGCTATGGTTTATGTCTTGTAAGGATTGCCATATTTTTGTTGCTTGTTCGTGTAAAAAGATGTTTATAGGCTTGGTTTTTGTTTGTGTATGTATTTCTTCTGTAGTCATGGTATACGGGTATTTTTGATTTGTTGCAAAGCGGAGAGCTTTATTCTGCACTTTCTGTAGAAAGCTTATTTGTCTTTTGCTCATTGTGTGCAGCGGTATAGGTGGATACTGTAATATAGGTAAAACTAAAGCCTTTACCAGATGTGTCTTGATTTTTACAGGAAGATCTTTGAGTCTATATAGTTTCGTTAGTGCTGCTATTGCCTTGTTTTTTCTTTCTTGTACGTGCTTTATGTACCCAGTACTATTGATGGTTAAGCCCAGGCTTTTTCCTTCTTTTTGGAAGTTTATTTCTGAATTGTTGATGTGGAGTGGGATGGTGTGTCTGGCTGAAAGGTGAATAGGTGTAAATTTGTTAATGTTGGTTTTGATTTTCCATTTTTCCTCAAATTTGTTGATTCTGATTATTTCATGTTCTGTGAGCCTATTGATCATTTGTTTTGATTTCCCTTCATATCCTATTACTTGTGTAATGTCATCTGCGTATGAAATGTTCACCCCTCTGAGTGGTGCGGGGGCATCGTTCGTATAAATTGTGAAAAGGGTTGGTGATAAAACACTTCCTTGTGGCACTCCTGACTGTAAGCTGAATTTAGGTCCTATAATATTATTTATTTTTATTTGGGCTGTTCTGTCATCGAGAAAGTCACAGAGTAATCTCTCGATGGTAGGTGGTAGCTGTAATTGTAAAATTTTATATTTTAAACCGAGATGCCATACTTTGTCGAAAGCTTTGGTTATGTCTCTGAGGATGATTTGACATTGGCCATTGTTGCCTTTGTTTTGGGCTATTTGTTCGGTGATGAGTGCTAAGGCTTGGTTGGTTCCACTTCTTGCTCTAAAGCTGAATTGGTTTTCATTATAGTGGCTGTTGTATTCTAAGTAAGACTTGAGCCTGCTATTTATAATACGCTCTAACATTTTGCCTGGGACTTCTAATAGTGATATTGGGCGATAGTTGCAAGCGTGGTGGGGTGATTTATTGGCTTTGGGAATTAGTTTAATTGTGGCGGACTTCCACTTGTCTGGGAAGTATCCCGAGGAGATAGAGGCGTTGAATATGTTGGTTAAAGTATTTATGGCTGAATTTGGCAAGTTCTTGAGGATAGTTTTGTTTATGCCACTTATTCCTGGACATGTTTTCCTCGAGACATTTATAAAGTGTTTTGTATCCTCTATTGTAATTTCTTGGTCTAGTGGATTGTTGTTTAATCTGGTAATGTCTGCATTATTGTAGGGTGTGATTCTCTCTAGGTTGTCGTTCAGAAATTCTATTGTGTTTTGGTTCTCATCCTCATTCTCCTCTTCTTCCTCTTCACCATATTCATCGTCCGTAAAACATTTTTCCATATGTTTCTATGTGTTTTCTCCTTTTCTTCTGGAGTATATACCTTAATGTTGTTTTCGTTGTAAATATAATGTGGATCTGGTGTTGTTTGGCCTAATAGATTTTTATTTTCTTCCAGAACATGCTGGCTTCTTTGTAGATGTTGGCTGTTTTTCAAGGTGTCTCCCCAGCTCCGATTGGATTCTTCTATTAGTCTTTCAGTTAGTTGGCGTCGGAGGGCTTTGTAATGTTGATATGTTTGGTGTGTCCAACCGTGCCTGAGTGCATGGTGTTGTATGTTACTAAATGTTGTCTGGATGATTTTTGTGTAATGACTGAATTTGTGCGCAGGTAAGGGTCGGTAGTATGTTGTTGGGATGCATTTTCTTGTTGCTGTATTGATTGTTGAGTGCCAATCTTCTATTGCTTGGTCTATTTCCTCTAAGTTTGCATGATGCAATTGATGATGCTGGATGTGTTCATCTATGTATTTTCCGAATGAGTCCCAGTCTGCCTTAGAGAATTGTGGTCTGCGAGGAGAAGGTATAAGTATTGGTGAAACTGAGAGTGTGAAGATTATTGGTAGATGGTCACTGGTTGTTAGAGGGCCTTTGTAATGTTGTAGTTGTGATAGGTTCGTTGGTTAGATAGTACAATGTCTGGGTGTGTTCCTCTCATGTTGGTAAAGTATGTGGGAAAGTGTGGACCTAAATGTTGTATGGTTCTGTTTTGTATAAGTCTGTTGAGTTGTCTGCCTTTGGTGTTGGTGGTGCTATAGCCAAAATGTGGTGGTTGGCGTTTAGGTCGCCTAGGAAATATACTGGGGTGTTCCTACGGAAAAGAGTGTAGAAGTCAGGGGTCGGCAGAAAATCTCTTGAAGGGGGTTGGTATGTTGTTGCTATTATTACTTTACCCGTGGTTGTTTC
The DNA here is from genome assembly GCF_017591435.1 of Portunus trituberculatus. NCBI lineage: Eukaryota > Metazoa > Arthropoda > Malacostraca > Decapoda > Portunidae > Portunus > Portunus trituberculatus. The sequence continues at coordinate 23,450,172 of NC_059300.1, forward strand.
TATCTCGACTGCAAGTAGATCTGATAAGAAAACATCAATAATTTTATACTGAAGGTTGTACTTAATTGCTATTGCGTTGCCGTCAGCTTGAGATTCTGTTGTGTTTTTTTGAAAAATCGTGTAGCCAGGAATTTTTATTGTGGAGTTATTTTTTAAGCAATGACTATTTATTAGAATAATGTCGGCGTCTATTGTCCTGTATATATTATTCAATTCGAATTTTCTTTTACTCCATGCTAGGACATTATGTTGGATTATTTTAATTGTGTTAGAGAATTAGATATTTAAAAGAGTTCTTCCTATGTTTATCAGGTCTGGGTGGTGGAGTCCTTTCCATGGTCCTGCCAGACCTAATCTTCCGGAAATTAGAGTCATCTGTTATTGTCCAGCACTATTCTAGTTCTAGTTCTTCATTCTCTATAGCTTCGAGAATTTGGGATGCATTCATGTTCTGTGTGGTGAAGGTTATTTTATATTTCCTTTCTTCGATTTCTTGAATTAATTTCTTTTTGGTAAGATTTTCCTTTGGCCAACCTGTGCTTTTTGATTTGGAGTCCAATGTCATTTGCTTTTATTTTGAGTTTTTCCTTAGGTGGTGTTTTCTTCTGTTGTGTGGGAAGTGCTATTGCCAATGTGGGAGATGTGTCGTCTTCTGAGTCTGTTTCCTCCATGTTTAGTTCATTGTCTTTGTCTTTTGTATTTTTCTGGGTTTCATTTTGGATGTTGGCTATTATTTTACTGGATTGTGGGTTTGTTGGCGCTTTTACGTTGGTGATGTTGTTAAGGGTGAGCATGCTGTTCAATTCTTTTTGATAACTGCCGGGGGAGGCAATATTGGCTAGGTGGGCATGCATCATGCATATGAAGATTTTTTCGTGGGTTTCATTATTGATTGTAGTTGTTGGTGTGGTAGATGGGTTTTGGAGATTTTGTTTTGTTGCCTGACTGTATGTAGTTTGAGCAGATTTTTCGTGCAGAAGTCTTTTGTTTTTAATTACAGCTTTTCTTAAGGGACATTTTGCAGCGAGAGTCCTGTGATCTCCTTCACAGTTTATGCATTTTTTGTTGGGTGAGTTGCAGTCTTTCCAGGTGTGGTCCGTGCTGCAGCATTCGGAGCATATTGTGTTCTCTGGGTTTGGTGCATTGATTGGTAAAGCGATCTTCTAATGTATAGCACCTGTAGCAAGTTGTTATATTGTAAATATTTCTTGTTTGATGTAGTGACCCGGGATGCTCATAAAAAATAATTTGAGGCCAGTTGTTTGTGCTTTTTTAGCTATAGTGGTTTGTCTGAATGTAATCTTCAGAGTTAGGGAATTTAAAGATACTGTCTATTTCCCCGTTTAACCATGTGTTCTTATCATTTAGCTCAATCTTTATGTCCTCTTCTTTGTTTCTATAAATATGGTTGTCAACATTTGTGATGATTACGGATCGGTTGGCTTTCAGTTCAGTCGTAAAAAGTAAAAAATACAGATGCAGGGAGTTCCAGAGTTTACCAGTGAAAGGTATGAATGATTGTGAGTACTATTAATTCTTGCGTTAGAGAGTTGGACAGAATAGAGATGAGAGGAATAAGAAAGCGAGGCCGCAGAAAGAGGGGAGGCATGCAGTTAGTAAGATCAGTAGAACAGTTAGCATGAACATAGCGATAAAAGATAGAAAGAGATGCAACATTTCGGCGGTGAGAAAGTGGCTGAAGACAGTTAGTCAGAGAAGGGGAGTTGATGAGACGAAAAGCTTTTGATTTCATCCTACCTAGTAAAACTGTGACTGAAACCTCCCCAGACATGCGAAGAGTACTCCATACAGGGGCGGATAAGGCCGATATACAGAGTAAGCAGTTGGAGGGGCGAGAAAAAACTGGCAGAGACGCCTCAGAACACCTAATTTCATATAAGCTGTTTTAGCAAAAGATGAGATGTGAAGTTTCCAGTTAAGATTTTGAGTAAAGGACAGACCGAGGATATTCAGTGTGGAAGAGTGAGACACTTGAGTGTCATTGAAGAAGAGGCAGAGGCAAAACGCCAGAGGCACCTTCGCTTTGGGGGATCCTGTGGAGGGATTGGAGAAATAGGACAAAATACAAAAATGAGATTGTGATCGGAGGAGCCCAACGGAGATAAAAGGGTGACAGCATAAGCATTAGGATTAGAGGTGAGGAAGAGATTAAGAGTGTTGGGCGTGTCTCCAAGACGGTCAGGAATACGAGTAGGGTGTTGCACCAGTTCCTCTAAGTCATGGAGGATAGCAAAGTTAAAGGCTAGTTCACCAGGATGGTCAGTGAAGGGAGATGAAAGCCAAAGCTGGTGGTGAACATTGAAATCTCCAAGAATGGAAATCTCCGCAAAAGGGTAGAGGGACAGAATGTGCTCTAGTTTGAAAGTTAAATTGTCAAAGAATTTACTATAATCATAAGAGTTTGGGGAGAGACAGACAGCACAGATGAATTTAGTTAGAGAGTGACTGTTGAGTCGAAGCCAGATGGTGGAAAATTCGAAAGATTCAAGAGCGTGGGCACGAGAGCAAGTTAAGTCGTTGCGTACATAGACGCAACATCCAGCTTTGGAATGAAAATGAGAATAGAGAAAGTAGGAGGGAACAGAGAAGGGGCTACTGTCAGTTGCCTCAGACAGCTGTGTTTAGGTGAGGAAAAGAAGATGAGATTTAGCAGAAGAGAGGTGGTGTTCTACAGATTGAAAATTAGATCTAAGACCGCGAATGTTGCAGAAGTTAATAAAGAAAAAGTTGACGGAGGTGTCAAGACATTTGTGGTCGTCGCTGAGAGAGGTGTCCGACCTGGGGACATTTTTTGGTCCCCTCCACATATCATATGGGCATATGATTTTATATTTTCTCTTTTATTTCTACCTCTTTACTTAGATTTTGCATTTGTTACATTGAAGCATTTCAGTTTAACACTATTTTTCTATCAAAGCTCTAACGTCGTAGTGAATAATTCCTTCATTTGATCTCATAGAAACTTCAGAAAAAAAAAATGTCAGTTCTGCTTTCTTCTAGTATAATGTAATTCAATTGGGTTTTTGTTCAAAACGTATTTTAGCTTACAAATTATATTATTAATTTTATGTAAACAATAGTTGTTTTCTGTTCAGTAACGCACTTATTACAATGATAGCTTACGTTTTTTTTTTCTCAAAATCTGACAAGCACGCATTCCTCCAGGACACTACCCAGACCCAGACCAAGGAACCATTTAAGCGTAGACGAACTATAGAACATAAGCTCTCCGAGGGTTGAGGCCAGTGAAGGCACACAAAGCATATTTAAGAAAAGAGTTAACCTTAATAAAACTGGTGAAAGAAGCAGGAATGTGAAGTAAAGGGAGAATAATCTCTAGATCGCCTAGTAAGTACAGAACTAAGGTATATACGACAAACAACTTCACACACCGTGACACACGCTACAGACACTAACTCCTAACGCTCCGAGGCCTCGCCTCCACTCTAGCTGGTGAACCTAAACATCTCTGTCCGTGTCCCCTTGGCTGCGGTCACTTCTTCCCTTTTCTCCCCGTTATTTCCCGTCAGATACTAAACTAAACAGTTACAATGATACTGGGATTTCTACTTTTTCCTGTACTTTTAATTTTTTTTTCTATTCCTGTGTATCCATCTCCTTTTCTTGTTTTCTATATCATCTTTAGCTTTATCAGGTTGCCACAAGTTGCTTCTCATTTTAAACACGAACTAATCGTCTCAATAGCGCCACCACACCTGCGACAGTTCACTTTCTCAACTTATAATTACTGTACAAATGTACACATTCCACCATTATTTGTTTGCCCTTGCTATTTTCACTCATTATTGTTATTTTCTTTTCAGTTTCATTTTACATAAATCATATTTCATATTTCATAATTGGATGAATTTCAATTATAATTTTCATTTTTAGCACTGTTAATTGTAACTGTTGTTATCATTATCATTCTTATCAATATTATTATTATTTTTGTTTTTATTTTCATATCATTATTATTATTATTATTATTATTATTATTATTATTATTATTATTATTATTATTATTTATTATTATTATTATCATTATTATTATTATTATTATTATTATTATTATTATTATTATTATTATTATTACTACTACTACTACTACTACTACTACTACTACTACTACTACTACTACTACTATATACTACTTATAGTGCTACATTCAGACAGGTAGTTAGAATGTTAGATAAATAGAGAGACTGAAATTAGAAGATCAATTGGTAGAAAGATATAGGAATTCCTGTTCGTAAGTGTAGCAAGCTCTAAGAGAAGAGTTTGTTTATTGGAGGAAGACAGCTAGCCACAGACAAAACCAGCTTGCATGTAGTAACGGAGAAGAGAATGTGTTATGGAAATTAGAAAAAAAAAGTTACCTGCTAATTGTTGGATATACGCTCATACGTGTTAGGAAACTCTGATCACTTTGTGGGCATAGTTTGTTGAATTTCACTCCTAATTGTTATTACACATTAATTAGTATTAGTTATTTATATACATCATTGCCATATTTTGTAAATTATGTTCTTACATAATGTTTTTTTTTTCTGATTGTTTAAAGCTGCACATTTTCAACTAGTTTATTCTATTTATTTATTCATTCACTTATTGATCATCTAAGCTGTTTTCTCTTATACCATTTCTTATTCTCTCTCTCTCTCTCTCTCTCTCTCTCTCTCTCTCTCTCTCTCCAGTCAGTCTCCGGGACGAGGCGTCGCAGCCACATGAGTGAACCACGCCTTCAGGAGCAACTCTCTTACGAGGAGGTGTAGCCAACGTTGCTGAATCTTTTATCATAAAGCGGCGCGGATTGGCGGCAATACCGAAGGCACGCCGCTGCTCCGATAATTTGGTGAGGTGGCAGTTGTTGCAGCATCGTGTGGCGGCTCAGTCACTTTGGTAAGGCTTGATAGCAATTGAAGCCTTCCAGAAGTGATCCTTAGTATAGACGGGAGGAATAACGATGATCTCTCGAGAAGGGAGGCAAGGGAAAGAAAAACCCAGGAGAGAAAGGAGGTGTGTGTGTGTTTGACTGTTTGATCTGTTGCAGTCTTTGACGAGACAGCCAGACGTTACCCTTCGGAACGAGCTCAGAGCTCATTATTTCCGATCTTCGGATAGGCCTGAGACCAGGCACACACCACACACCGGGACAACAAGGTCACAACTCCTCGATTTACATCTCGTACCTACTCACTGCTAGGTGAACAGGGGCTGCACGTGAAAGGAGACACCCAAATATCTCCAACCGTCCGGGGAATCGAACCCCGGTCCTCTGGTTTGTGAAGCCAGCGCTCTAACCACTGAGCTACCGGGCGTATGTGTGTGTGTTTCACTGTTTGATCTACTGCAGTCTCTGACGAGACAGCCAGACGTTACCCTACGGAACGAGCTCAGAGCTCATTATTTCCGATCTTCGGATAGGCCTGAGACCAGGCCACACCACACACCGAAACAACAAGGTCACAACTCCTCGATTTACATCCCGTACCTACTCACTGCTAGGTGAACAGGGGCTGCACGTGAAAGGAGACACACCCAAATATCTCCACCCGGCCGGGGAATCGAACCTCTGGCTTGTGAAGCCAGGGGACCGGGGTTCGATGTGTGTGTGTGTGTGTGTGTGTGTGTGTGTGTGTGTGCGTGTGTGTCGCTCTTCATACAAATGCTGTCTATAATAACAACCACAAACTCACTAGTAAACACATGCGGTTACAGTTTTATGTCACAATAATAAACCGTAACTTTTGACCACCCGCTCTTTTCACTGTTGCGGTCACTGCCACCAGCTATCAGCGTGGAAGCCGCATTTAGTTTATGTCCAGCTATATTTTTTGTTCTTTAAGTAACGTAGTTTTCATGTACTGATTCAATAATTTACTGCAACGAACTACATTAGAGAGAGAGAGAGAGAGAGAGAGAGAGAGAGAGAGAGAGAGAGAGAGAGAGAATGGGAGAGGGGATGCAAGTCGTATTCATGTATGTACTAGCACCCCACGCAGCACAGGAGTCCCCCTCAGCCAACACGAGCGCATGGCAGTGTTTGTTTGGGTACATGATGATGAACTATTGTCCATGTGATGCGAAAAGTTGAGTGGTACTGATCTGTAGGGAACATCGCCCCCCAGCCACTGTTCCTCCTCACTATCGTAATGCTCTTTCTTGAGTTGAAATTATAATTTCACTTTTCGCAACAAATGACGATATTCTCAAATATTTTGGCGTCTTATCTTGGGTGGTGAAAGCTTTCAAGGATATTCTTAATTATTCTGAGGAAATCTTAACTAAGATTCCATCCCATCAATGAGAAAACATCCATGAAAACACTATTCATACATCTTGTCTCCATGGTTTTTTGAGAATAAGTCTTTCGTGAGCGTGTACCAGAACACTACATAGATTCTTTTAGTGTTCTGTCAGTGAACCACGACTGTTTCCAATCCCATCGAGATAATTAGCCAGATTCTCAAGAATGTTCCTACTGTTTATCTGTCACTACAAACATAACAAGAACGTTATAAAGAAAATGGTTAACTTCAAGTAGAGCGTTTTTAAATGTATTGAAGGTGTGTGCAGAAGTATTTCAGAATATGTCCCCTTTACCGTACGGAGGAACACTTGAATTAGACTTGAGTGTCTGAAATAATGAAAATAATGAAGTCAATGAAGTTACTTTGAGGCAGGGAGGTGCAAGGGAACAGACGGCCTAGAAACACTTCCTATGGGTACCGCGGAGAACAACTTATTAACCTACTGTCTTTCCTTTTAGTTTGGCAGTAGGGTACCTTTCCCACACGATAAGGAAGATGTGGACCCAGTGTTGTGAAGAGTGGAAGTAACAGAAGAAGAAAATAATGAGGAGGAAAATTGTAATGATAGGTAGACGGATAGATAGAAAGATAGATGGATAGATAGATCGATGGATAAATAGATAGATAAATAGAGAGGTAGATAAATAGATAGATAGGTATATAATAGCAGTAGTAGTTGAAGTAGTAGTAGTAGTAGTAGTAGTGGTAGTAGTAGTAGTAGTGGTGGAGATGGTGCTGGTGGTAGTGGTAGTATTACTGGAAGTAGTAATAGCAGGAGAGGGAAAAGAGGAAGATGATGAGAAGGAAGAGAAGAAGAAGATGACGAAGAAGATATATTAATAATCTAATGTTGGGAGTGTTAGCAAAGTTAGCAAAATTTGCGAATGCCTCTAAGATTAATTAGATCAGATTCGGATGTCATCTCCTTACAGGTAGACTACGATAGGAATGAACGAATGGAGGGACGGATGGCAAATGCTGAGTAATATTAACAAATGTAAAGTAGTTAGAGTAGGTGTATGAAACCCACACAATGTTATGTACACAATAAGCAACGAAACTATGGTGAGATCAGGGAAGGAAAATGATCTTGGAGTTATAGTTAGCTTTGATCTTCGTCTGAGAAAATAATGCATAGAGGCTAGATATAAACTATATCAAATATTAGGACAAACTTTTAGAAGTGTTAAAAAGTAAAAGTCCGTAAGTAATATGAAAGTTATATTTCGCGCTGGTCTGAACTTTTCTAGATTATGTTGTGCAGTGCTGGTTCTTTTATTACAGGAATGTTATAGATCTAGTTGAGTCAGTACAATAGAGAATGACTAAGACGAGACATGGAGAAGGGGCATTTCTTACAAAAGGAGGCTGAGGCTTTTAAATTTACATTCCTTTGGAAGGCATAGGTTAAGAGGGGATCTGATAGAGGCCGTATGGGATATAACAAAGGTGACGTAAGCAAAATTCTCAGGATCAATAATCAAGGTAGAACAAGAAGTATCGGGTTCAAATTTGAAAATTTACGTTAAAACAGAGATAGGAAGAAATTGGTTCTCAAATATGGTAGTAGATGAATAGACTGGACTCAGTAATCAGATTGTTAATGCTGAGTAATTAGGGAGCTGTACAGGAACACGAAAAATTTATAGATGGAGATGATAGGTGGAAATAGGTATAGGTATGCTTCATGCAGTGATTGTCACGTGTGGGCCTATATGGCTCCTTGCATCTTCTCTTATTTCATTGTGTCATGTTATTAAGAAAAGCAGCAGCGGCAGCTGGAGAAGGAAGAAGAGGAAGAGGGGGTAGAGGAAGACTAAAAGGAATAAGAGAGAGAGAGAGAGAGAGAGAGAGAGAGAGAGAGAGAGAGAGAGAGAGAGAGAGAGAGAGAGAGAGAGAGAGAGAGAGAGAGAGAGAGAGAATAATAAGGAAGAAGAAAGGGAAGTCTGCATGTAGACTTATACAGATAATTCTTATTTATTGTTAGGTATAATCTTAATGGCAAAGTTTTCGTAGAAGAAACAGCTGCAGGAGGACAGGTTGTGTTGTCACCCAGCTAGATTAAACTCATCTTGATCCACGCAGGCCAGGGCACGGCGGTCATTAGGGAGCTGGCAGGCCCTTAGTACTTCCCAGAAACTGTAGGGAAAAGCTGCTTATAGGGGAAAGCCTCTTTGCTTTATTTGTTTGATTGACCTTAAGAATAGATACGGAGACAGCTATCCTTCCCTGCAACTATTCACGAACGCAGCTAAGAAAAGTAAATAAATAAATAAAATAGTTAAATAAGAATACAAAAATGCAATGAATGAATGAATGAATACTGCATATTGTGATATCGTTATTTCATTATATTCTATAAGACTACCTAGTTTTCTTTGCTTAAATGTTTTTTTCATTTATTTACTTACTATTACTGTTATTTTTTCTACATATCTCTGCAATTTAGCTTCTATAAATTTAGGCGTTCTGAGGCGTTTCCCCAGTTGTCTTACCCTCTCCTACTGGTAACTCTGTACAAAGGCCTTATCCGCCCATATAGGGAGTACTCTTTGCATTTTTGGGGATTCCATTCATACAGTTTTATTAGATAGGGTGGAATCAAAAGCTTTTCGTCTCATGAACTCCCCTCCTCTGACTGACTCTTCAGTCTCTTTCTCACCCCCGGAATGTTGCATCCCTTACTATCTTTTACCACTATTTTCTACTGATCTTGCTAACTGCCTGCCTCTTTCCCCCCCTCCCCTGCCCTCGCTGCACAAGGCTTTTTTTCTTCCTTTCACCCCCTATTCTGTCCAACTCCCTAAAGCAAGAGTTAACCAGTACTCTCAATCATTCATACTTTTCTCTGGTAATCTCTGGAACTCCCTGCCTTCTTCTGTATTTTCAACTTCTTATGACTTGACTTCATTTAAGAGGGAGCTTTCAAAACATTTATCCCTTTCTTTTGACTAACTCTTTCGGATCTGTAAAGAGACTGGCAGATAAGTGGTTATTTATTTATTTATTTTTTTATTTTTGTTGCTCTTGGCCAGCTTTTCCCTCTTACATAAAAATCCCACGTGGGAATCGCTTAGCTGATTCCTGGGCTTTCGTCTTTTTGTTTATAACTTTTTTTAGGATGACTCTAGAGCCTTTCCTTTCCTTCTACTACTACTGTTACTACTACTACTACTACTACTACTACTACTACTACTACTACTACTACTACTAATAATAATAATAATAATAATAATAATTTTATTTATGCAAGGTGGGAGTCCAGCCAAGGGCAACAAAAGGTTAAAAAAAAAGGCCCACTTGAATGCCAGCTCCCTTAAAGCTCCAAGAAGAATTAGCCGAAAATTTGGGACAGATGTCTTGAAACCTCCTTCTTAAAAGAAGTCAAGTCGTAGGAAGATGGAAATACAGAAGCAGGCAGGGAGTTCCAGAGTTTACCAGAGAAAGGTATGAATGATTGAGAATACTGGTTAACTCTTGCATTAGAGGTTCGACAGAATAGGAGTGAGGGGAAGAAGAAAGCCATGTGCAGCGAGGCGATTTGATGAGACGAAAAGCTTTTCATTCCAACCTATCTAATAAAACTGTGTGAATGGAAGCCCCCCAGCCCCTCCATACAAGGCCCTTGCACAGAGTTAGCATTTGGAGGAACGAAAAAAAAATAAATAAAAAACTGGTGGAATCACCTTAGAACGCCTAACTTCATATAAACTGTTTTAGTAAAAGATGAGATGTGAAGTTCCTATTTTAGATTATGAGTAAAGGATAGACCGACAATATTCAGTGTAGAAGATAGGGACATTTGAGTGTCATTGAAGAAGAGGGGATAGTTGTCTGGAATGTTGTGTTAAGTTGATAGATGGAGGAATTGAGCTTTTGAGGCATTGAACACTATTAAGTTTTCTCTGCCCCAATCAGAAATCGTAGAAGGATCAGAAGTCAGGCGTTCTGTGGCGTCCCTGCGTGATCTGTTGACTTCCTGAAGATCGTCTCTGAAAGGACGAGGAAAGATGTAGGGTGGTATCATCAGCGTAGGAGTGGATAGGGCAAGATGTTTGGTTAAAAAGATCATTAATGAATAATCGAAAGAGAGTGGGTGACAGGACAGAACCCTGAGGAACACCACTATTAATAGATTTAGGAGAAGAACAGTGGCCGTCTACCAGCAATAGAACGGTCGGAAAGGAAACTAGATAAAGTTGCAGAGAGAAGGATAGAAGCCGTAGGACGGCAGTTTTGAAATTAAAACTCTATGTCAGAATCTATAAAAGTTTTTGATATGTCTAACGCAACAGCAAAAGTTTCACCGAAATCTCTAAAGAGGATGACCAAGACTCAGTAAGGAAAGCCAGAAGATCACCAGTAGAGCGACCTTGACGGAAGCCATACTGGCGATCAGATAGAAGATTGTGAAGTGACAGATGTTTGAGAATCTTCCTATTCAGGATAGATTAAAAACTTTAGACAAGCAAGAGATTAAAGCTATAGGACGGTAGTTTGAGGATTAGAACGGTCACCCTTTTTAGGAACAGGCTGAATGTAGGCAAACTTCCAGCAGGAAGGAAAGGTAGAAGTCGATAGACAAAGTTGAAAGAGTTTGGCCAGGCAAGGTGCAAGCACGGAAGCACAGTTTTTGAGAACAATAGGAGGGACCCCATCAGGTCCATAAGCCTTCCGAGGGTTTAGGCCAGCAAGGGCATGGAAAACATCATTACGAAGAATTTTGATTGTAGATATGAAATAGTCAGAGGGAGGAGGAGGGAGGACAAGCCCAGAATCATCCAAGGTGGAGTTGTGAGCAAAGGTTTGAGAAAAGAGTTCAGCTTTAGAGACAGGAGAGATGGCAGTGGTGCCATCAGGATGAAATAAAGGAGCGAAAGATGAAGAAGTGAAGTTATTTGAGATGTTTTTGGCTAGATGCCAGAAGTCACGAGAGGAGTTTGAGTTTGAAAGATTTTGACATTTTCTATTTATGAAAGAGTGTTTGGCAAGTTGAAGAACAGACTTGGCATGATTCCGAGCAGAAATATAAAGTGCATGAGATTCAGGAGATGGAAGGCTCAAGTACCTTTTGTGGGCAGCCTCTCTATCATGTACAGCACGAGAACAGGCTGAGTTAAACCAAAGTTTAGAAGGTTAGGTTGAGAAAAAGAATGAGGAATGTACGCCTCCATGCCAGACACTATCACCTCTGTTATGCGTTCAGCACACAGAGATGGGTCTCTGACACGGAAACAGTAATCATTCAGGAAAATCAGCATAATACCTCCTCAGGTCCCCCAACTGGCAGAGGCAAAACGCCAGAGGCACCTTCGCTTTGGGGATCCTGAGGAGGATTGGAGAAATAGGACAAGATACAGAAATGAGATTGTGATCGGAGGAGCCCAACGGAGATGAAAGGGTGACAGCATAAGCAGAAGGATTAGAGGTGAGGAAGAGATCAAGAATGTTGGGCGTGTCTCCAAGACGGTCAGGAATACAAGTAGGGTGTTGCACCAGTTGCTCTAGGATAGCAGTTGAAGGATAGTTCAATGAAGGGAGAGGAAAGCCAAAGCTGGTGGTGAACATTGAAATCTCCAAGAATGGAAATCTCAGCGAAAGGGTAGAGGGCCAGAATGTGCTCCACTTTAGTTAAGTAGTCGAAGAATTTACTATAGTCAGGCCAGCTTTTTGAATTTAGAGTTTTAGATCTGTTTGACTCAATAGTCACTCTCTAACTGGAATCTGTGCTGTCGGATCTTTCAACTCCTCGAATATAGTAGTTAAGTTATTTGCGTACATAGACGCAACATCCAACTTTGGAATAAAAATGAGGATTGAGAAAGTAGGAGGAAACAGAGAAGGGGGCTACTGTCAGTTGCCTCAGACAGCTGTGTTTCGGTGAGGAAAAGAAGATGAGGTTTAGTAGAGGAGAGGTGGTGTTCCACAGAATGAAAATTAGATCTAAGACCGCGAATGTTGCAGAAGTTAATGAAAAAAAAGTTGGGGGAGATGTCAAGACTTGAAGGACATTTCTGGTCCCCTCCCCAGCAGGGGACTCCGAGGTTGGATTTGAAGTCGCCAATTTTTTTTTTTTTTTTAAATGAAGAGTGTGTGTGTGTGTGTGTGTGTGTGTGTGTGTGTGTGTGTGTGTGTGTGTGTGTGTGTGTGTGGTAAGTGCATGTAGTTTTGTGAAGAGTAGAAGAGTTGTCTTTAGAGGGCAGGCTGTGACTGCCCCCTTGAGTTGTGAGACAAAGGGAAACGTTCAGCGAGATCACAGCTAGCTTTAATGGAACGTTCACAGCACCCCCTGAACTAGTGCTATTAGACCTCGCTGGGAGTAAATTATTGTTTCTGTAGGTGTCTACTACCTCCTCCTCTTACTATTTGTTATTATTATTATTATTATTATTATTATTATTATTATTATTATTATTATTATTATTATTATTATTATTATTATTATTATTATTATTATTATTATTATTATTATTATTATTATTATTATTATTATTATTATTATTATTATTATTATTATTATTATTATTATTATTATTATTATTATTATTATTATTATTATTATTATTATTATTATTATTATTATTATTATTATTATTATTATTATTATTATTATTATTATTATTATTATTATTATTATTATTATTATTATTATTATTATTATTATTATTATTATTATTATTATTATTATTATTATTATCATTATTATTATTATTATTACTATCATTGATATTATCATTACTATTTTTATTATTGCTACTATAATTATTATTATTATTATTATTATTATTATTATTATTATTATTATTATTATTATTATTACTATTATTATTTATGTGAGATTGATACCGGTAAAAAAGAAAGTAAGTTGAAAGAAGTCCACTGAGGTGCCAATCCACAAACTAGTCAAAACAGATAATCGAGAACTGGAAGATAGATGTCCTGACATCTCACTCCTGACAGTCTGAGTCATAGGAAGCATGGAATGCAGAAACAGGCAGGGAGTTCTACAGTTTACGATTACGTTGTACTTTTCAGTAAATCGTAAGCGAAGCTTTTCATTGCGATTATCCACTGGACAGTTTGCGCGTCATTGTACGTGCACTTGCTTGTAAACAATGTATTAAATTACGTTGGGTAGAGTTTAGAGATTCGTTTAGTCTGAAATGAATGGCCCTTCCGCTCTCTTTCCTACATATATATATATATATATATATATATATATATATATATATATATATATATATATATATATATATATATATATATATATATATATATATATATATATATATATATATATATATATATATATATATATATATAT
>NC_059300.1:23468830-23493830 GCF_017591435.1 Portunus trituberculatus
GCAGCAGATCAAACAAACAGTGAATTACACACACACACACACACACACACACACACACACACACACACACACACACACATAAATGTTTCTGCTTTCATTCTCCTCTTCCGTTATTTTTAGCTTTTCCATCCAAACAGGAACCAACGGCCAAGCTTCTCTTGTGGGAAGGAGAACGGGAGGAGAGCACGCTGTTAAAGAGAGACAGGAGGGGAGAGAGAGTGGAGATTGTTTCGTGGTTGGAGGAGAAAAGAGGAGTGGGAGATTTGGGGTATGATTCAGTGGAGTAATGGGGAGATGGGGTGGTTGTTCACAGGATAGTGTTCCATGAGGGGTTAGTCTAAAAGGGAGTGGACGTAGAGGTGGAGGTAGAAGTGGACGAGGTGGGTTTTGGGGTGTTGAGTTGTGGGGTAGCGTTGGGGAGAGGAGCGGTTCACAGTGACCGAACGAAGCCTCACATACGTGCTTTATGATTTATCTATCATGTTTTTAATTACTTATGTTGTTTTAGGTGGTGAGGAAATGCTGAACTTTTTATTAACTCATGTTGTTGTCAGTGTGTGTGTGTGTGTGTGTGTGTGTGTGTGTGTGTGTGTGTGTGTGTGCGCGCGGTTGTTCCGCCGCATATCCTCGTGGTGTGGTGGTGATGAGTGCAGTAAATGATCTGTACTGGTATTCACATAGATTGGCTGTTGTTGTTGTTATTATGATTGTTGTTGTTGTTGTTGTTGTTGTTGTATTCTTTCTCCTTATTGTATTTTTTATGCTCTTCTCCTCCTCCTCCTCTTCTTCCTCCTTTTGCTCTTCCTCCTCCTCCTTTTCCTATTCTTCTTCTTCTTCTTTTCTTCTTCTTCTTCTTCTTCTTCTTCTTCTTCTTCTTCTTCTTCTTCTTCTTCTTATTATTATTATTATTATTATTATTATTATTATAACCACATACACCACCTTTCATGAGCCGAACAAGACGAAAGATGATCAAGACAATCTCTCTCTCTCATTCCGAAGCTAGCATTCAATCCACGAGGCGCCAGGGAAGGTGACACTGCAAAGCAGGTGTCCGACAAGATTACATAGACACACACACACACACACACACACACACACACACACACACACACACACACACACACACACACACACACTTGCCGTCCTGCGCTGCCTTCAATTTAAACGTGGCGTGGATCAGAAGTGCATTTGAGGCCAGCGTCTCAAATCGATGGCGCTCGCAGGGGGAAAAGAAAACGAAAGTAGTAGTATGCTGGCTGGTTTTATAGGATGGGTGCGTGATTCCTCTCGTCAGGTGATGTCCCCAGGTAGCCGTGAGTCCCGTGACCGAGGCCAGGGGGCTGCATTCGCTTGTACGCTCCGGTGCCTGCGTCAGGAGTGATGGAGGAGCGCGGGGTTAATGGAGTATGGAGTGCAAACAGCGACGCCTCCATGTTTACGTAAATTCTTGGGTGTGTCTTGTGGTGTATTGCGCTTATTCATCTATTTTGTTATATATCTATTTATTCAGTTAGTTTTATTTTCAGTAGTCTTTTTCGGAACAGGAGTAATCGTAACCTTGATGTTTATTTAAATTGATAGAGCGAGCATGGTGTGGAGAGAGAGAGAGAGAGAGAGAGAGAGAGAGAGAGAGAGAGAGAGAGAGAGAGAGAAACATAGACAAATGTCCATGCAAATATAGATGTAAAACACTGATTGTCTTAACGTCCCAGTAATTCACTGTTTTCTTGATCATTATAGTTGCTTCATTAATTTCATCCACTCACATTTGTATATTTGTTTTCATCCAGCCGGCCATTCATCACGTGACCTGAGGCTCAGGACACAGATCAGTGGCTTGACTGTTCGTGAGGCAAAACTTGAATACTGGGACGATTGGAATAAACAATCACGCTCTTAATGCAGAGTGAGTAGGGAGCTTTGTATGAAACGATGAATTGATGGTTAGGGATGATCAGTGGGCTAGGTTAGATTAGGTTAGGTTAAATACGTATATGCATGTATGTATGTAGGTAGGTAAGCATGTATTATAAAAGAACTGCCACAGCTTACCTTGTGGTTTTTATGATCCTATTTTGACATTGAATTCATAACATCTGGACCCAGAATACAACCAAAACACACCCTAATATATACCACAATGCGGAAGGATTTATGATAATGGCCGTAAAGCTCAAAAGAAACGAAATGAGGCTGGGATAATAAAGTGGGTTTAATCTGCTTGCGTAGAGAGAGTCTGCCACCCACGCGTGGCTCGTGGCGATGATCCGCGGGCTGCCTGGCACCTCACTCTGACGTCAGTGGGGGATATTCTGCTTAGTTGTGAATGTGTTGTTCGCACCAAAGTGTGTGTGTGTGTGTGTGTGTGTGTGTGTGATTACTGTTCTGACAGTGATCGGGGTAGGAAATGCAGATAGAATGAGTGAGTGAATGCATAACACACACACACACACACACACACACACACACACACACACACACACACACCGTTGAACTGAATTTTACTTGATTTTTTTTGTTTTGAGGCTAATGATGGAATAAGTGGGGAGGCTGAGGGCGAGGGCGGAGTGTCGGTAGTGATGGCCAAACTGATCACGGTTAGAAGTCAAGTAACACACCACATTGGCACACTCGCTTCCTGTGTGTGTTGGCCTCTGATATCCTGAGAATCCATTGACTATCAGGTTTTGCAATGAGATCGTCAGCAGATCAGTGGACTTTTACGACTGAGGGGAAACGTGAAACAGAGTGGAATTGAGGGCAGGAAAAATAACCGAATCTCTGAGCTTGACCATAACACAGTGTTACAATTTACTTTATGTGCTACACAATTGCGCTGCACCTCTAGTACTTTCAAAAGGCTTTATTGAACTTACTTGGGTTTTTAAGGGTGGTTTTACAGTTCTACTGACAAGTTAACAAGATGTCTTCCTTGGGAAACATTCTTGAGTTCACGTTTGATGATCCCTGTTGCCTTGGAGAATACTTGTGATGAGAGAACATAGTGTTTCTGAATAGGAATGTAAGAGCGATAACAAGCTTTCTTTTATTCAGCAGGATGTTTCATCAGGACATCAATGAATGGGGAGATCAGTTGGCATATGTGAAGAAAAATCTTTGCACATACTAAAATGTTCACCATTGCTGCATTCCCAGAAAGCAAACAGATTGCAGCGCGTCAAATATTTGAAAAGTAATGTTTTCCCCTAGAAAGATAGAAAGACAAAACAAATACAACGTTATCTGGTATTCTATTCCACATATGTAGAGGAATTTCTGGTGAAAATAAATTCTGACTTAGTAACACCAGTTATACCTGTATCTCACTGTTCCACACATCGCCGCGTCCACCATCCTACCCGCCGTGATATGCGCCATCCCACACACTATTGCATGCACCATTCCACTCACCACCCTATCCACCGGTCTACCTATCTCGGCATCCACAGTCCCTCACCCCATCGCACAATACATGTAAAGTATCTCGCATATGAAATAGATTGGGAAAAAAAGAATCGAATGTCTTTGCAAGATTTTCCCACAGCCGCGGCATGACCTGCGCGAGGTGAATACTGCATATAGGAATGCAGATTGATATTAGGCTTTCAGAGCAGCAATGTGTGGTGGAGTGGTGCGGGCCGGCTTCAGCTGCCTCACTAGCGGCTTTCATCTCGTGTCCTGTGCTGGTATCGATGCTTCCTGCCTGGCTTGTTTTGTCGTGATCAGCTGTAGAGTAACTATAGGCATTTTTTTTTTGTAGTGTCTAGCATTTTTCACCCAAACTTCCTTGTTGAAACCCTCTTACAAGAAACGAAAAAGTAGACAGATAATTCTAAGCAAATATACATAGATAAATAACAAACAAATAAATGAAAAATAAAATGTAATAAATACTCATATTCATAGCAGGTTAGACAACTCAATATTGAAAGAAGCACTAAATACTATAGAAGTTATTATTGCATGTTACGCAATTTCTGACCATCACTATACCAGGAAATCCACTGAACCTGATTTTTGGGTGTCTTCTGTAATATTGATGCTTAGAGATACTAATGAATGTACGTCATTCCAGCCAGAGACACGCCATTTTTACTGAAGGAAAGTCTCACTTGAGTGTATCTGAAAATTAGATTCACTAGCCCGTTTATGTAGCGTTAAATGGCATA
Source organism: Portunus trituberculatus (assembly GCF_017591435.1). Classification (NCBI taxonomy): domain Eukaryota; kingdom Metazoa; phylum Arthropoda; class Malacostraca; order Decapoda; family Portunidae; genus Portunus; species Portunus trituberculatus. The sequence goes on from NC_059300.1 coordinate 23,473,003, forward strand.
GAAGAGCACCATGCGATCTATTGCGTGGAAAAATGTCTCTTCAAGGGAGGATGTTTTGAAAGATTTGTAGCGGCAATGCATCGTACAGGGGAACAGATGGCTTGCAACTCACAAAAAGACAAGGATCATTGTAAACCTCACCAAGATTTGTTTACACGACACAGGCGAGCACTGCAACAACATTACGTGTTAAAAATAGACCTCCCCGTCACGCCGTGGTGCCGAGCCTCGCCGCCACACTGATAAAGCGGCGGGCTGCCTGATTGCAGGACCACCTCGCTCTTGTGGCGGGCGCTCCTCTTTGTTGGATAATTAGCACACCAGGGTGGCCACGAATATGTGAGAGCGTCGGTTTGTTGAGTCCGGGCCATTTCAGACAGCACATGACACACGCAGTCTGCTGTGGTGGACGAGTGAATGAAATCCCTGACTGAGAATGTCTGCAGCTGTGTTAGCCTGATCGTGTCGTGGTCTGCTTGGCGGCGAGAAATCTCCTGCCCACCTGAGGCTCAAGGGTCACACAGAGGGAGATAAGGGCTGTGTAGGAGTTCAGTTAAATAGTTAAATGATGATATGCAAATAAGTTTCACTACGCTTTATCGCAGCACATAGCTTCGATTCTGTGTATAATCATAAATAATGTTTAAAAGTTAAGGAAAAACTTAGGCATACTTAGGTTTTGACCATATGCGTGGCCTTTATTCTAAAACGTTTATATTCCTTGTAAGAACTGGTTTTCAAAGACCATGAAAGATTAGATTGTTCAACGCCTTTTCAGTTGATCTCTGTTTAGGTGTCAGACGAACCACGAATCTACTCTTGCCACGAGACTACCTTTCAGTACCGCTGTTGTAGCAAACCAAGGTATGGTCCTGAAGCTTTATGTAACACGCCAATAACACTTTTCTGGTATAATGATAAAGATTTACAGACTATTATAATTATGCTTGAATTTTCTACGATACTGTCATCTGTAGTACGTGCATGGAGGGTATTGTTTTTCAAGGTTGTATACTGTCAGGAATTCATAGCAGTACGTATTCACAAAACAATAAGATGTAAACCTTCTTATTGAATAGTGTATTTTCACTTTTCGATCCTTATCTAACGGCAACAATTTTATTAAAACATATTCTTTTCTTTTTTCTATTTGATATTTTTTAAAGATTTTTTTTGTCTGTGGTTTTTATATCCTTTTCTTTTCAGTCTGTCATTTCTTTTTTCTTTTTTTTTGGTTTATATGTCAGAGTTTTCTTTCATCGTCCTCTCCCCCCACCCACCTTTCCCTCCCACCCTGCCCTACTTCCCTCCCTCCCCCCCACCTGACTCGTCCCCTCCGTGCCTCGTGCCAGCAATCGGGCGCAGCGGCTTGATGCTCCAGATCTGAAGTCCGTGTTGACGTCTATCATTGATTCGCTTTTGTTCTCAGTCTGTTGTGATCTCTTGTGAGGAGCGACAGCCGATTCTTCCTCCTCCTCCTCCTCCTTCTCCTCCTCCTCCTCTTCCTCCTCCTCCTCCTCCTCCTCCTCCTCCTCCTCCTCCTCCTCCTCCTCCTCCTTCTTCTTCTTCTTCTTCTTCTTCTTCTTCGACTTCGTGTTGGTCTTCTACAGCGACATATAGTTCTCTTTGTTGCTACGCATTAAATTAATCGGCCAATCAGTCTTTTTTTTTTATGGTGGGTGGTTGGTTGTTAGTAGTTTATTTCTACAGCAACACCAAACTTGGTACTACCACTACTACTATTGTTACTGCTACTACTACTACTACTACTGCTACTGCTACTACTACTACTACTACTACTACTGCTACTACTACTCCTACTACTACTACTACTACTAAGACCACCAGTACTACTATTATGCTACTCTCCTCTCAAAACATGAACAAACAACGGATTTCTATCAATGCAATACCTTTTCTCTATTCTATCCCTACACAACACACTAAAACTTCTTTACTCCACCTCTCATTTTCCTTCCCGTCCCAATCGCTTCCTTCCTTTACCTGTCCTTTCATTCTTTACCCCTTTCTCTTTTTTGCCTTGGGTTCATCCGTCCGTGTCTTCCGGGTTCCCTTCTTCACCCCAAGTTCGTGAAATCCGTGAAGGTGGTGTGGTGGTATCGAGTCTTACAGTGGAGGAGAGAGAGAGGGAAGGGAGCAGCGTAGCGTCGGCCATATTGCAACGCCGGAATACGGTGGGAGGAAAAAATAAATGAAATTGTTTAGTTAATGTGTTAATCCTGCCAAAATACGTGATGGTTTTCTTCTTCCTCTTCCCTCTTCCTTCTCTTGCTGCTGCTGCGTCTCCTCCTGCTCCTCCACCATCCGCTTAAATACTGTCTGTGTCCCCGTCAGCTCGTAAGAGGATTACTCCCGCCGGTCCGTTCTGGATAGGAACCTTGTGCGGTCTTCCCTTCCTTCTCTCCATCCTGAACCATCCCTCGCAGTCCCGCCACTCGCACCTGTACCTTTTCCATACCCGCGTGCCTCCTGCCCTCTTCTTCTGCCCTCATGCTTGCCGCCTTGCCCCCCATCCCGCCCCTAACTCGCTCATCGTTACCATAAGGCGCTCTGATTCCCCCGCGCCAAAATCTCCGGTCTGCGCGAAGCATGTGCTGGTGTTTGAGTACCTCTGGAGAGCACATCAGTAGCATCGCCTTGTGCTGTCTGCTGCGAGGGGAAAGGGGAAGCCACTCTCTCTCTCTCTCTCTCTCTCTCTCTCTCTCTCTCTCTCTCTCTCTCTCTCGTTCTTCGTTTATGGTTCCTTGTGTCCGTGAGTGATGTGGTCAGCCTTGGGAATACAGTAGGTAGGTCGCCCCGTGTTGATTGCCTGGTTAGATGAAGGGTTGCTGTCATGTGCTGGAAGTGTGTGGGGATGTTTGAGAGAGAGAGAGAGAGAGAGAGAGAGAGAGAGAGAGAGAGAGAGGAGAGGGGAGGTGGTTAAGGTCAGCTATAACGCCACATAGACATAACAGTGAACGTTTTAAATCTCACACTTCATTTATATTACAACCTCCTCCTCCTCCTCCTCCTCCTCCTCCTCCTCCTCCTCCTCCTCCTCCTCCTCCTCCTCCTCCTCCTCCTCCTTCCTTCCTTCCTCACATTCTCCCTCCTTTCCCTACTATACCCTTTTTCCTCCTTCATTAATTTCCCTCCTTTCGCCTCACCTATTTCCTTTCCTCCTTTCCTTTCCTCTTTTCCCTCACCGTCGCTTCTCTTCTCGCCATTCCCTTCCTTTCCTCCAGCTTTAATTCTCTCCCTTCTTCATCCTCCTCTCCTCTCCCTTACCATTCTCTCTGTTTTTTCCCCCATTTCCTCTCCTTTCAGTCTAAGCCGTTTATGTCGAATCATTTCCAAAAGTTTCCCTCCCCATGCAGTGTTAATCTTTACTTCCTCCTTTATTCCTTCCTCTCTGCTCCCCTCTTTCTCCCCTCTCCCAGCTCCCCCGCCGTGCTAAATTAGTACTAACCCACTCTCTTCCCTCTCAAAGTTATGTTAACCTCTCTCTCTCTCTCTCTCTCTCTCTCTCTCTCTCTCTCTCTCTCTCTCTCTCTCTCTCTCTCTCTCTCTCTCTCTCTCTCTCTCTCTCTCTCTCAGTGCTAACCCACTCGCCTCTCACCACTTGAGAATAACTAACTTTTTCCTCTCCTTCCTCCTCCCTCTCCCTCCTCTCTTCCCTTTACTAGCATTAACCTCTCTCTCTCTCTCTCTCTCTCTCTCTCTCTCTCTCTCTCTCTCTCTCTCTCTCTCTCTCTCTCTCTCTCTCTCTCTCTCTCTCTCTCTCTCTCTCTCTCTCTCTCTCGCCACTGTTTTATATATACATTCCTTCCTTTGCTTTCTCCTTCCCTCCATTCCTCTTTCCTCCCTTCCGCTCACTTTTCTTCATTTCCTCCCTTCCTCTCTCTCTCTCTCTCTCTCTCTCTCTCTCTCTCTCTCTCTCTCTCTCTGCAGTCTTTCCTTTATTTTCCCCCTCTTCTTCCCTCTATCTCCCTATTTTCTTTCTTTCCTCCTTTTTTTCTTCCTTCCCTCCCTCCTATCCTTCCTTCTCTCTATCTTCTTCTCTCCTTTTTCTTGTACTTAGTGATATCAACCTTCCTTCGTCACCAAAATGGCCTGAAAACGGGAGGAGGTGAAGGTGAGCAAGGTCATGCTGATAGGAACGTGGAGGGAGGCAGCCAATCTCAAGTGTGTGTGTGTGTGTGTGTGTGTGTGAGTGGATGCGTTGGGCGAGGAGGGAAACTGTGTATGCATATATGTTGTTGTGTGGGTGGTTTGGGAGAAGCTGGGTGAGGCTGTGTGCTGCTATGTTTGGAAAAGGAAGAGTGAGGCTGCAGTGTGTGTAAATGTGTTGGCGTGTGTTACTGTGTTGGTATGGGGGTTGTGTTGATGTGTGGGGTGTGTGGGCGTTGAGTCTAGATGGGGCTGAGTGGGTGTGTGGGTGTGTGTGGATACTGGTGAATGTGTAAGTGTGTGGGTATGTTCGGCGTGAGTTTAAATGTGGGGGTGTGTGTGGATGCGCGTGGGTGTGTTGGTAGCGTCTTGGTGAGGCTGTGCGCGGGTGTGTTGGTGCGTGGGCGTGTGTGGGTGTTGCCTGAAGCGCACGGAACTCAATGCCGCCTGACGAAAGAGAGCAGAAGGAGGTGGAGCAGCTGTTCAGTACCTCGCTCACTGCACACCGCCTTCCCTCGACCTCCTCTTCTGCTCAGCCTCCTTCACGTCTTTGTCTTTCACTTTCTCTTTCTCCTCTTTCTCCTCCACTTTCTGTTTGCTATTGCAGTCATCACTAGAGTTGTTGCTTCTCCTCCTCACCTTCTTCTTACTTCTCATCTCCGTCTTACTTGTCATAAGCCTATTTCTGGTTCTGTCCTTCGTCATCGTCCTCTTTCCCTCGTTTTCCTTATTCTCTCCTTTACGTTCCTTCCATATTCCTCCTCCTCTTCATCTGTTTCCTGCTTCTCCTCCTCCTTCTCGTTCTTCTCCTAGTCTTCCTCCTCGTCAGTTTCCACACACTCCTCCTACTTCAGCTCAGGAAGGCTACGCTAAATTCCTACTTTCCATCACTTCCTTTCTTCCTTTCCCTTGAGCCGTCCTTTTCCTGTTAATCTCCCGTCTTACCTCTCTTCCCTTTCTTCCTTTCTCCCTCCCTCCCTCTCTCCTTCAATCCTCCCGATGTCGTTCTCACTCCGTCACTCGTTCCTTCCCTCCCTCTCTTCCCTGCCTTTGTGTTTGTATCCCTCCTCATCTCGTCCCTCGCCCAGAACGTCTCCTGTATTGATGGTTCTCTCATATCTAATTCCGGTCCAGCCTTCTCATCCCGAACGCCTCCTGTCTCCCGCGTCACTTCGTCTTTCTGTCTGCCTGTCTCTCTCTGCTCGTTTGTCTGTTTAAGTCGTGTATCGTTGCGCATTTCTGTTTTTTTTTCTTGTTGGTGTTGTGTATCTGTCTGTTTTAGTGTTTTTTTGTGTGTTTTTTTTCTTGTTTGTGTGCGTTTTTTTGTTGTTTTTATGTTTTGTAGTGTTTTTGTGTTTGTCTGTTTTTGTTGTTTTGTGTCGTTTTCAGTCTCTTTTTTCGGTTTTCAACGGTTTTTTTTTTTTTTATCCGATTCTTGCTTTTTTTTTGGGCTTATTCTAACTTTTTTTTTGTTTGTCATGTATTTCAGTCTTTCTTCTGTCTGTTTGCATTCTGTCTGTGTTGGTGGTAGTGTGTGTTTCCATCTGCGTCAGTCTGTTTGCCTGTCATGTAATTTTTTTTCGCCTGTGTCGAGAACGTGTGTGTGTGTGTGTGTGTGTGTGTGTGTGTGTGTGTGTGTGTGTGTGTGTGTGTGTATGCTCTCACTTTTCTCTAATACTATTTGGTCACAAATTTCGTGTGCTTACTTAGCAATCCCATTAATTACCTGGCTGGCCCGGCCCTCCCTTCCACGCACACACACACACACACACACACACACACACACACACACTCTCTCTCTCTCTCTCTCTCTCTCTCTCTCTCTCTCATAAGAGAGAGAGAGAGAGAGAGAGAGAGAGAGAGAGAGAGAGAGAGAGAGAGAGAGAGTGTGTGTGTGTGTGTGTGTGTGTGTGTGTGTGTGTGTGTGTGTGTGCGCGTGCGTGTGCGTGTACGCGCGCGCACGCACGTGTATGTGCAGGCGGAGGATCCAGATGCTTCATTGACGTTTAAATCTCGTCACTGATGCGGAAAAATGACTTGTGTGTCTGTGGGGTTTGATGTCGTGGCTCGCATTGAACCCCCTCTTAACGTGCTACTTGCCTCCCTCTGCTGCTTTTGTTGTTGCTGCTGCTGCTGCTGCTGGCTTGTACTGTGGAGGAGGGGCGTAGAGGTTAGCTTGGATGACGGGGAGAGAGGAAGTTATATAGCGAGGAGGGAGGAGTCTGAAGACAAGGTTGGGTTAGAGCAGTGTTCTCAACCTTCTCGTTAAGAACCTCTCTGGGTTATAAGACCATCTATTAGAACCTCCAGTAATCTAGCATCAAACAACTTAATATGCAATGATATACTGCCAAGGATATTATTAACTCAGCCATCTAAGTAGTCCTGGAAATCTCGTGAGTCCCTGCGGCTTCGCGAATCCCAGATTGAGAACCCGTGGGTTAGAGGGAGATAAGGAGGAGGACGCAGGGAGGAACAGAGGAAGGGAAGTAGGGAGAAGCGCGTGGTTTGGTTACGTTAGGTTAGATTAGGTTAGGTTAGGGAAAAAAGAGAGAGAGAGAGAGAGAGAGAGAGAGAGAGAGAGAGAGAGAGAGAAGCGCGGAGTTTTGGTTAGTTAGGTTAGATTAGGTTAGGTTAGAGAGAGAGAGAGAGAGAGAGAGAGAGAGAGAGAGAGAGAGAGAGAGAGAGAGAGAGAGAGAGAGGTCTGGAGGAGGACTCACGGAGGAAGGGAGAGAGAGAGGCCCAGAGAAGCACACACAAGGAGGGAGGGAGAGAAAGATGGTGAGAGGGGTCGATGAGGTACAATTTGTAAGACTTAGCGTGTGTTAGTGGGAAGTGAAGAAGAGCGAGAGAGAGAGAGAGAGAGAGAGAGAGAGAGAGAGAGAGAGAGAGAGAGAGAGAGAGAGAGAGAGAGGAATTAGCGTTGTTGTAATGCATGCAGTCACCAGTAACTTAGTATAAGTTGCAATGTGTATGTGCGTGCGTCTGTTCGTCTGACTTCTTTTTTTGTTTCCTGGTGTTATTTTTATCTTTCTATTGACTTGGTTTCTCGTGTCTGTCTGTCTGTCTGTCTGTCTATCCTTCCGCTTCTCACCTGTCCATCCAATGCCTCATCTCTGTCATGTCCCACACTCACCTCTTTCACTGCACCACACCACATTCTAGCGTCCTTCACCACCACCACCACCACCACTACCCTTCCTGTCCTCCCTATCCAGCCTTTCCAGTCTCCTCGCGTCCCAATAACTCCTATACACACCTCCTTCCTTACCTTCGAACCTCCTCTCTGCTCTTCTCCTCCCATCTCACCTACCTCCTTTATTCCCGTCTCCCTCTTCTCTCCCTCTTCTTCACCGACTGCCTTCCCATTGGGTTTTTTCCTTGCTATGCTCTTAAGGGAGTTTCGATGGCTGCCTTTATGCGCTATTTACGAAGTCTGGAGCACTTGTACAGTTAAGCCGCCTCCGCCAGAGAGAGAGAGAGAGAGAGAGAGAGAGAGAGAGAGAGAGAGAGAGAGAGAGACGTTGCCTTAATCCATGGTTTGGCAAGCGACCAAGTGCTGCTGGTCAATACACAGTCCTGTTATCGTGGTAATACGGGTTATCCCTTGCTACTGGTGACGGCAGCCCAGTCCGCCATGCCGCCCACCCCACCACACACCGGCCAGCAGACACACACACACCCGCTGACGAGATAACAGAGGCGAGCAGGCGAGCTACATATGATTCATGAATATAGACAATAGACAGGCAGGTACAGAGAAATAAAGGGGCTGTATGACGGACGGGCCAGGTACAGTGAGGTGAACAGGGGAGTTATAGATGGCTGATTGATATGGACAATAGACAGACAGGTGGTGATGGATAGAGGCGTGGTATGGCAGACAGGGTAACGGACGAGGTGACAGGAAGTGGACAGACAAGATGGGTGATTGGTGTAGCTGACTGAGTGGAGAAAATTTTAGACTGATTGATAAAATTGGGTAATAAAGATAATATATATAGAGAGATAGACATGTTGATGGTAACAGATAAAGGAAGATAAATGCATACCTACAGCAGAAAGATTGAAAGATAGAAAAAAAGACAAACAGATAGGCTAACAAATAACATACAACAGAGCAGACTGCCATTAACAGACAACAGACAAGAACAGGAACTAATAACGAACAATCTAGCTCACAAACACACGCACAGACAAAGGAATACACATAAAACCACACATATAAACAAGGAAAACACGCAATAAAACACACACAAAGACAAAATAGACTCGTGTATATAAAGATGAAGCAGATAATATAATAGATATACCAGATGGCGAATACACGTAGGTACATACATAAACACAGCTAATGTAACACACTAACTAACGAGACAACACACGGCTGCAATACTGGACAATATGGACGAGATAAAAAAGCGAGGACTGCTAATAAATACAGCTGGGCGAGATAACGGACTGGAGTAATGGTGGATAGGCAGGAGATAAAAGAGATACTAGCCATATGTTTACCTCCACTATACCAGATGGGGAGATAAGAGGAGAGATGAGGGAGATGGACAGGTGAGATAAGAGACACATAGAGATGGGTAGATAAGGCGTGTGTAGGTTCAGATAGGCGGGACGAGACGCCGACTGTGATGGAGGCCAGGTAACACATAGATAGGCGCGCCGACTGACTGAATAACAGGTTTGGAAACAGGTGTGGAGCGGAATTAATGGGACAAACGAGGATGCGTGGAATATATGCAGAACGGAAGAGGGGTAGCGGACAAACAGATAGACAAAGAGAAACATACATACGTAGGTGTGGGGCTTGTGAGCACTTACACACACACACACACACACACACACACACACACACACACACACACACGTGACGTATTACCTAACGAACATGTTCATACTTTAAACCAAAACCAAACAAGATAGCAAATGTTGACGCAGACGCACAAACAGGCACATTCAAACACGGAAGACTGTAAACCTCACTCCCTCACACACACAACAAGCAAAACATCAACTGGAACTGGCTACGCCTCGCAAAATATATCACAAAATCAAACCACACCAGATTACACAGATTACTGGAGGGACAGACGGACAGAAAGACGGACACACCGCCATCAGGAACCACGACGGCGTGAGACGTGAGTGATGGCGCTGGTGGTGGTCTTATGATTAACGGAAGGGAGGGGAACACAGAATGGAGGACTGAAGGAGAGAACGAGGGGGAATGGATTAAGGAAAGCTAAGTGTAGGGGTGAGGGGAGGCCTGGTGGTTGAGCAGGAGAGGCAGGGGTGGCAAGGAGGAGGGAGAAACAGGGTACAAATAGTGAGGGAGGAAGTGAGAGACGGTGAAATATGAGGGAGATGGGCCAGAAGAGCAGAATTTGGGAAGGAGGAGATCTGGTAATGGTATGTGTGTGTGTGTGTGTGTGTGTGTGTGTGTGTGTGTGTGTGTGTGTGTGAGAGAGAGAGAGAGAGAGAGAGAGAGAGAGAGAGAGAGAGAGAGAGAGAGAGAGAGAGAGAGAGAGAGAGAGAAGGGGGGGACTAATAACTCTTTGTCTCCCTCGCCAGGTAAGTGTTGGTGGTGCAGTGGTGTGGTGTGGCGCGGCGACCCTCCAGACTGTGGTAATTATGCTTCTTTGTCTCTGTCATCATCATTCATCATTATCGTCGTCGTAGTCATCATCATTAGCATCATCATTACCACCACCACCACCACCACCACCTCGCTTTAGCTATTTATATTTAGAATTGTTTGCGTATTGTGAGTTACTGAAGATTTATAAAGTATGTGGGTTGTTGTTGTTGTTGATGGTGGTGGTGGTGATGGTGGTGGTGTGGCGCTGGGTGGGTGGGCGCCGTGACGCTTACCATTTAGCTGCAACGCGCGCCACTATTTTGAAGGCCATAACCGTAATACAAATAACTTCCTATTTATAATGCTAATTCTCGTAGGTCGTTCCCAACGCCGCCCATAAAGAAGGGTATTAGAGTGTAGTATTTAGGTTTATGTTAATAAGCCACCAAAATAACACACGCATACAGTGACACACACACACACACACACACACACACACACACACACACACACACACACACACACACACACACACACAGCACGCTCGACTCACAATCGAGAGGCCCGGGTTCGAGTCCCGGTAAGCGGCGAGGCAAATGGGCAAGCCTCTTAATGTGTGGCCCCTGTTCACCTAGCATTAAATAGGTACGGGATGTAACTCGAGGGGTTGTGGTCTTGCTTTCCCGGTGTGTGGAGTGTGTTGTGGTCTCAGTCCTACCCAAAGATCGGTCTATGAGCTCTGAGCTCGCTCCGTAATGGGGAAGACTGGCTGGGTGACCAGGAGGCAATCGAGGTGAATTACACACACACACACACACACACACACACACACACACACACACACACACACACACACACACACACACACACACACACACACACACACACACGTATCTAATTCGGCGTGCGGCGCTGGCAAACAGTCGTAGATCGTCGTGAAATAATGAAATAATATTACCTCACTTCGCCTGGTGTGTGTGATGTATTGTGCTCATTAGCACCGTAATATTAATTTCATCTGTCACTGCACTCCGTTTGGGGGCTGAGTCAGGCAGGCGAGGCGCAGCAAGGGGGCCGCCCACGCAGTCCTCTCGCAGCCCTCCTGCCCGAGGCGTCTCATGGCCTTTGCTGTAGACGTTGTGAGAGTGAGTGATCTTCCGTCTGCTTGTGCTGCAACATTTTTGAAATAACAGTTGCACCGTAATGGATCCTGGAGGCGAGGCGGTCATGGCGTGGCGGTGCGCGGCGTGTCACCCTGCTGGCTCCCCGCTGCTGGCATCCCCGGCCTTCATTTCGCTTGTCTTCATACACCGAAATAATTTACACAAATTCATATTCATCATCATGAATAAGCGGTATACACAGTATATAACAAAGCCGTGGGACGCGGCCTGACCTTAATGATAGCTAAACTTGTATAAAAATTAGGTTAGCGGCGCTCTGATCTAGATTAAGAAAGGAAATTTGTTTAAAAGTTTGAGCTCAACACTTGAAGTCCTCGAGGTCAGAGATTACTTCAGAAATGAGGTAAAATTAAGGAAGTAAATCAGTGATTGACCTCTACTTTGTATCTTTTTTTTATCGAGAAGGGAGGGCGAGAGGGGAGGATCTTAAAGGGCTATGGAACCTACTACATCTTCCATCCTCCACATTCCATCCTCAGTAACTTTAAATCTTCAGCTGTGAGGTGGGCGGGCGGATGTTTGGGCGGGTAGGCGGGCGCAACTAAGGGAGGCGCAATGAGTCCTGATGCAAGAGGCGTTCTTCAGAAGTTGTCGCGTGAATCATTGATGGGGAGAATGTTGCTTGTGGATGAATGTTGCAAGACACTCAAGTAACCTGTTGCTCTGGCTTTATGCTCTCATTACCCGCGCCTGAGAGAGAGAGAGAGAGAGAGAGAGAGAGAGAGAGAGAGAGAGAGAGAGAGAGAGAGAGAGAGAGAGAGAGAGAGAGAGAGAGAGAGAGAGAGAGAGAGAGAGAGAGAGAGAGAGAGAGAGAGAGAGAGAGAGAGAGAGAGAGAGAGTTGGACAGGGTAGGGAGAAAGACGAGGATAATGGAATAGGTAAGCGAGGAAAAAGGAATGAAAAAGATGGAAAGGAAGGAGAGATGAGATTTGAGAGAGAGAGAGAGAGAGAGAGAGAGAGAGAGAGAGAGAGAGAGAGAGAGATGGAAAGGAGAGAGAGACAGAGAGAGAGAGAGAGAGAGAGAGAGAGAGAGAGAGAGAGAGAGAGAGAGAGAGAGAGAGAGAGAGAGAGAGAGAGACAGAGAAACATGAGGCCTGGAGGAAAGAAAACTCTTGAAATAATCAACATTAAAAAAAGAAAAGGTGAACAAAGGAAAAGACTAAGAAAAATATCAGACAATACAGTGGGTGCTCAATGGTGATTTTGGCAGGACACGCTGACAGGTGGGTAGAACTGACGCAATCCCTGTAATGTTAATATACTGGCAGCTCTAAATAGTTGCTTCGGTAATCCTATCATCTCGTCCATCCCTTTTGTACTTCAGCTCTCATCCCTTGTGGAAACTCTGTACGGATCACGAGAGTACATAATTGAGGACTGCGGCACATTGAAACGAGTACTGAAAGAGAGAGAGAGAGAGAGAGAGAGAGAGAGAGAGAGAGAGAGAGAGAGAGAGAGAGAGAGAGAGAGAGAGAGAGAAAAAATACTCGTGTAGGAAAACAAAATGGAGTTCGTGACAGAGTAGAAAAGAAAAGCTAAAAAGTACAGACTTGTAAAGCAGCAATGAAAAAAAAAAATGTAAAAAAGTAATTCAATTTTCGTCCACTTAAAAAAAAAAAAAGAGAAAAAGGCCGTTGAATCTCAAGTACTGCAGAGAGAGAGAGAGAGAGAGAGAGAGAGAGAGAGAGAGAGAGAGAGAGAGAGAGAGAGAGAGAGAGAGAGAGACCCGATACAAAACACAAAAATCGACTAAATAAAGACAAAGAGAAGACTAACCGAGTATTGACTGAAGAAAACCCTGAAAAAGAGAGAAAAGACAAACATAAAACTTCTCTCTACCAAAAAAAAAAAAAAAAGAGAAAACGAAAAGTTAGCTTCGTAAGTAAAAAATTAACATCAGTGGAGATTTTGCTCTCGTCCTTCTCACTTGAAATTCTGAAGTCGTAGGGAGGAGGACGGAGGGAGGGAAGGGTGGAGCTGGGAGGGAGGAAGGGAGAGAGAGGGGGAGGTGGGAGGAGGTATAAAAGAAAGCAAGCCTGTTTACGAGTCCTGGAGTGAAGGAGATGAAAGAATGGCGGTAATCTACTTCGGATGAATTAGTTTTGATGTGATACTAATGGCGAGGCTGCAGGGAGGAGGAGGAGGAGGAGGAGGAGGAGGAGAGGAGATGGAGGAGGAGGGAAAGTAGGAGAAAGGCGGTGGTAGTGATGATGAGATGCTTGAGGTTGTGGAGTGCGTAGATGGTGGTGACTGTGATGGTAGTGTGTGGAGGTACTGGTGGAGTGTGTTGTGGTGCTGTTGAGGAAGTGAAGGATGTGTGGAAGCAAGAGAAGGGAAAGTGAGGTGAGTTTTGGACGGGTGGCCTGGAATAGACTAGTAGCCAAGGGAAGTGAGTCTGGGATTAGCTGATTGTGTGTAGGTGTATTGTTAGTGTCAGGGTCAGTTATCTACTGGGTGCAGGATGGCTTGGCATGAGGTGGTTGTTGTGGATTGTGGAGTCTTAGGATACGTGTGACTTTGGATCTCAAAAAAAAAAAATGCATTCGTTATTAAAATGATGCATGGACTTGGGTACTTTTCGAGGTATCCTATCTCTCTGAAATACGTGTAGACCAAAGAAGGAATAAAGGAAAATAAGGTACGGGTTTGTTCCGGCGAGTATTGGACAAGCTTGTGAGTAGAGCGTCTTTGTGGCCTGTCTTCCCCACACATCTGTTTTGCGTCCCTGCCCCAACTTTCCCTGCCTTGGAGATCTTGTCCGCAGCCTGACATTGGCGCCACTGAGACTCGTACGAGGAGTTCTAGTTTTGCCACGAAAGTTGTGTGGTTGATTAATTGATTGGAACGTTATTTTTTGTCGACATCCCTGCTGAAAAACAGTTCTATGCATATTTAGCGATTAAATTAAATGTTGTGTACATTTTTAGTGAAGATTTTAATGCAGGCGTGATATTCTCATGTAAGCCAAGTGCCATTGATTGATTCCGTTAAGAGGATAAACACAGAGCAATGTCAAGGAAGACTTGACGGAAGTTGTTGGAACTTCAAAGTTGTGTGACGTAAATGTAAAAGTGAGAACTTTGAAGAACAACCTCCTCTTGTGCCCGGTGGAGGGAGTGTGTGGCTGGGGGGGTGGTTTCAGCAGCGTTCAGACCTGTGTTACCTCGTTGGTGGAAGGCAAGGAGTCAGAGATCACAGCGGACAGGTGCAGCCGCGCCAGGCAGGTTCACTGAGAGGAATCACACGAAATGTATTCCTCCGCTAAGAGGCCACTGACCGCTGTGGTGCGGTATTGGCGTAGCACCACGGACCCCTTGACCATAGCCACACAATGGCTCCCGCAACCTACAGAGATGATTGGAGAAGATTAGCTTTTGGTCCTGTAGTGAACCAGTGGGGACTGATGGTGGTGATGATGATGAGACATCCATCCCAGCTGTACCCACCGTGAGGCTGCACAGTCCATGTGTAGCAGGAGTTACAATGTATATTGCTGACGCACCGCTGCCCTGTAGTTACCACAGTAGAAACCGCTGGCTCTGTACCACTGTCTATGGAACAAGAATAAATTTGATAGAGATTGATGTTCCGTAAGGGATGATCTTACAATTGTCGTCATCAGCTTATCAGGAGATCGTTTGTTTTATGTCGATTAGATGTTGCTGTTCTGGACAAGCGCTCAATACCGCAGCCAGTGTACAGACTTCAGCGCCCCGCCATTCAACAACTTATGTGGCAGTAGTTTATAAACTTCCAGGACGCGGGGACGTCCTCCAGCAGGGACGTCTGTGGTGGTACTCTTTGGTTGGTAAACGCGTGAGACAATGGTTTAGATAATTGAAAGCTATTATTTGCACCTACTGCAGCATTATATATTCTTTTTCGGTTGCTTTGATTTTATAAATTATTCGAGGTGTAAATTTTAAAAATGCATTTTCATTGCAATGTAAACGCCGACCGCTCGGGTGGCGAGAGCCGTGAGGTGTGATAGTGCGGTGGTGTGGTGGTGGAGAGGTACTATGCAGGAGTCTCCATCAGGTGAGAGTACAGTGACTCAATGTTAGGGGCGTCAGTGCTGTGGTGGTGTGGTGCTGTGGGTGGCGGCAGGTTCCGCGTCACTTCACGCGCCGCACTGGCAATACTGTCCAACTTAATTTTCCTCCGTTAGACTTTGATACAAATATATTACTGGTAAGCGAGGCAATCTGGAATACCAGACTGTGTTCCTGCCGCGCTAACGCTGCACATGAAAGCCTTAGAAGTTAATTAAGCGAAACTGTGTCACCTTTGAAGGTCAGACTTAGCTAGTTGGAAATAAGAGTTTTCCACTTGAGAGCATAATCACCTCGAGCGAGCTGCAAGACACCAGTACGGCCACACCTGGTAATCCCTGTACAATACACATGTGCCTGTGCCTGCCATCTTTCCTCGTCATAACTCAGTCTGCTCTTTCCTTAACGCTCCCTATTGACTGCAGTATAACCTGGCAACTCAGTTTATTCTAGTCATCTATCATCTTAAAAGGGAACCAATTTTATCCTTCATATTTCCTTCTTAAATTTAAGTTTATCAGGACCCAAGCCATTGCCTCTTGTCCTAACCTGATTACGGAGTCTGTCCCAGTCATCCGCCACTCTATTTGAGAACCAACTCCTTTTTATCTCCTTTTTCAAAATGTGACTTTACCAAGATTGAACCCGTTACGTCTCGTCCCACCCTATCAGCACTTTTCCGTCCCGAACCACCTCCGCCTCTCCTCCGTCCCTCCTCCGCCTCTCCTTTGCCTCTCTTCCGCCCACCCCAGTTCCCTCACAGTCCCTCCCTCCCTCCCCTTCCAGAACAAAAGTAAGGAAGCTGTTGTTGTCTGAGTGTAAAAAAAAAAAAAAATGTAATTGTATGATATTTGTATTTCTCAAAGCTTGTTACTGAAGCCTTGCGTGAGAGAGAGAGAGAGAGAGAGAGAGAGAGAGAGAGAGAGAGAGAGAGAGAGAGAGAGTCATAATTAATTTTGTCTGCTCATTTTTTTTCTGTTTTAAATTTATGTCCATCTATTTATTCATTTGTATTGATATATGAATATAAATATGTATATAGGTTTCTATCTATCTAGTCATCCATCTACCTGTCTATCTATCTAAGTATTTATTTATTTATCATTTCGTTTGTCTGTTTGCTTGTCACTCTATCTACCTGTCTCTCCTACCTTGCAATCTACTTATCTATCTATCTATCCATCTATCTATATACCTGCCTATCTATCTATCTAACTAACTATTCATCTATATGCCAACCTGTTTATCCCTTAAACTTTCTCTTTCTTTTCATTCTTCTTCCATTCTTTGCTATATATCTCCCTGTCTCTGCTCCTTCCTTTCCCCTGTCTCTCTCTCTCTCTCTCTCTCTCTCTCTCTCTCTCTCTCTCTCTCTCTCTCTCTCTCTCTCTCTCTCTCTCTTCCTTCCTTCCTTTCTCTACTTTGTCTTCCACGTTTCCTTTTCTTTTCTTTTCACACTTCCGATACACGATCCTGATTAACGAGTGCCACACAAACCACATAGTCGGACAGACAGACTGACACAGGACATTGCAGTCTTTACTGGGTCACGTAGGGCAGTGTGTAACGTGGGTGTGTGTAGGGGAGCTGCTGTCTAGACCGTGTCGAAGCTCCAGGGTCAAATAATAGGGTAGAGGCGGTAGTAGTGTTGGTGGTGGTGGTGTTGGTGGTGGTGGTGGTGGTTCCCTGAGCGGCCGCCAGCTTTAACCTTCATCATCATCATTATCATTGACGTCAGTAGTATTACTTCTTTTTTTTTTTCCCCTTCTTTCCCCCTCCTCTACCCTCCACACCTCTCTCTCTCTCTCTCTCTCTCTCTCTCTCTCTCTCTCTCTCTCTCTCTCTCTGAATATTATTAAGCAAGATGAATGCAGTTAAAAGTTCACGTTGTAGGTAATTATTATTCGCTGGTGTGTGTGTGTGTGTGTGTGTGTGTGTGTGTGTGTGTGTGTGTAGAAGTGCGTGTGTATGTATTTATGTATTCACTATATATGTATGTGTGCATGTACGAGTATGTATGAATGTGTGCATGGATGGAAGTGTATATATTTCTCTCTCTCTCTCTCTCTCTCTCTCTCTCTCTCTCTCTCAACACCTGTAAACTCACTCCACCTGTCAGGCTTGCTTCTCTCTCACTGACGGGGACATCGCTCACGTCCACTCCTCTCTCCTTCTCTTCCTTCTTCCCTCCTCTTCCCTCTCTTCTCTTCTTCCCTCCTCTTCCCTCTTCCCTCCTTTATCCTTTTTCGTTCTCTCTTCCATCTTTTCCCCTCGCTCCCTTTTCTCCTTTCCCTTCTTTATTCTTCCCTCTTATATCCTCTCTTTCTTTTTGTTTCTTTCCTTTTCCATCTTTTCTTTTGTCGTGTTTCTTATTTATTTCCTTTCTCCATTTTGTACTCTTCCTTCTATTTCCTCTTTCCGTTTTTATGTTTTTTTTTATTTTCTCTTCTTTTCTTCGTTTTTCATCCAACTTTTATCTTTTACTATATGTCTCTCTTGTTCTGGTTTTTCCTTTCTCCCTGTCTTCCTTTCTCTATTTCCTTCTTTTTCTTTCTCTACCTTTCCTCCGCATTTCCATTTGTTTTTTTTTTTCTCTTCCTTTCTCTATCTCCCTTTCTCACTTCTCGCTTTTTTTTTTTTTATTCTGTTTTAATCCTTCCCTCTTTCTTTCCTTGTTTCCCTTCCTTGCTTATCTTTCATTCCCTCCTCCAATGTATTTCTCCATCCACACCTTTCTCATTTTCTCTTTTTCCCTTCCTCCCCTCTTCGCACCTTTCCGCTTTCTTCTTACCTATGTTCTGATCTGTCTTTCCTTGTATTTATTCTTCATTGTCTCTCTCTCTCTCTCTCTCTCTCTCTCTCTCTCTGTAATTATTTATCTATCTGTATATCTGTTTTCATTTTTTCTTTAATTTTCTTTCATTTTCTTGGTTTTTTCACTTGAAACTTACACTAACTCTCTCTCTCTCTCTCTCTCTCTCTCTCTCTCTCTCTCTCTCTCTCTCTCTCTCTCTCTCTCTCTCTCTCTCTCTCTCTCTCTCTCTCTCTCTCTCTCTCTTATAGTGTTTTTGTTGACCAATCACGTACTAATCTTCACTTGTAAGTCTTCCGTGAGAGAGAGAGAGAGAGAGAGAGAGAGAGAGAGAGAGAGAGAGAGAGAGAGAGGTAACGGTAAGAGGTAACAATGGAATGGGACAGTCGAGTTCCATTTCTGAGATTAATGTTTTGTGTGGGTGAGCTTATTGGTGATGTTAGCCTGGCCTTGTATGGAGGGAATGTCTGCTATATTTCTTTGTGCGTCCTTGTACTGAGAGAGAGAGAGAGAGAGAGAGAGAGAGAGAGAGAGAGAGAGAGAGAGGGAGAGAATGCTGTAACTTATCTGTTTCTGTGGATTATTGGAGGAGTTCTGCTGTGGTGTGCTGTGTGTGGTGTGTGAAGGGGATGGAGGAGTGAAGGAGTTTCTATACAGTTGTCTCTCCCTTTCCTCTCCTCCTTCTCCTCCTCCTTCTTCTCCTCCTCCTCCTCCTCCTCCTCCTCCTCCTCCTCCTCCTCCTCCTCCTCCTCCTCCTCCTCCTCCTCACAAGCAGTTTTCCCACATGGCTTTCCTCCACATGAGTCTTTCCTAGTTTGGTTCGATTAGGTTAGGTTAGGTTAGGGTAAGTTAGGTTTAAGTTCAGTTTGGTTTGATTTTAAGTTAGTCTACGTCCATTAAATTGCGTTAGGTTAGGTTAAGTTAGGTTTGGTTAGGTTATGTTAGGTTTGGATAGAGTAAGTTTAATTTATTTAGGTAAGATTAGATTAGGTTTGAATTTTGATTTAGGTTTTTATTCTCATGAATGGTATTGGTGTAAAGGAGTGATGGTGGTGGTAATGGTAGCGATGGGCAAGGTGAATGAATGTTGGTGTGATGAAATTGATAAGGAGGGAGAGAAGGAAGCTGTGTGTGTGTGTGTGTGTGTGTGTGTGTGTGTGTGTGTGTGTGTGTGTGTGTGCCTTGTTTCCTGTCCTTGCTCCGCCGTCTCCCCTTCTCTTGTTCGTATTTTTCCCTTCTTCCCTCTCATTTTCATTCCTTCCTTTCCTTGTTGTTATCCTTTCTCTTCATTTATTTTTCTTTGTCTCACCATTTCTCCTCTCCGGCTTTTCTGTTTCTCTCTCTCTCTCTCTCTCTCTCTCTCTCTCTCTCTCTCTCTCTCTCTCTCTCTCTCTCTCTCTCTCTCTCTCTCTCTCTCTCTCTCTCGTTCTCACTTCGTTCGCCATCCTTCGCTTTTAGCTTTTATTTTATCTGTTGATTTTTTCTTTTCCTTCTTTTTCTTTCCATACCCCCACGCATCCCATCTTCCTCTCTCATGCATTTCTTACCCTTCCTGCACCTCCTTTGCATTTTTCTCCTCTCCTCCTCCTCCTCCTTCTCCTCCTTCCGTTTTCCATCAGTCATCTTCTCTTTTTCTCAGTCATTATTTTGTATGTCTTCCATTTTTACCATATTGCTATTCTAAACTTGCATTTTTTCCACAGCTAATATTTTCATCCTTTTGGTTAAGGTTATTCCGGCGATGTTGATGGTGTAAATGTTTGGTATTTTAATGTTGTGGCGTCTTGTCTATTTTTTTTTTTACTTTTGGTACGCTGTAGTGGAAGTTACTGTGGTTTTCGAGGGTGTTGTCATGGTGTCAGTGAGTGTTAGACGAAGTTTCTATACTGTCAACAGGAAGAACATGTTTGATAACTCGACTGACTAGATATCTCTGGTGGCTTTCAAAATAGTCACAGTGGTAGTGGAGTTCGTTTAAGAATTTCGTATGCAGTGAGGTTTGCCAAAAAAGAAGAGGAGAAAAAAAAAGTAAATGTAAATAAATCGATAAGCAAAATGAAATAAACTGGAAATAGGAAAATAAATAAGATTAAATAAAACAAGAATTTCGTATGCAGTGAAGTTTGCCAAGAAAGAAAGAGAAAGAGAGAAAAAAAAATAAGTGTAAATGGATGGATAAGTAAGATCAAATGAGAGTAAATAAGTAAATGAAAATAAAGAAAAAAATAAGATGAAAAAAAATGGACAAAGAAGTGAATGTATATATAAAAAGTGGATGCAAACTCTAAGTCACTGCCATTCCCATAGTGTTGGTGTGGCGTTATAAAGTGTAACTCAATTCACTTATCCCCTGCAGACCTCCATCCTCTCCTCTCCTCTCTTCTCTTCTCTCCTCTCCTTTCTTTTTCTTCCTTTCCTTTCCTTTCCTTTCCTTTCCTCTCCTTTCCTCTCCTCTCCTCTCTTCCTCCTCTCTCTCCTCTCCTCTCCTCTCCTCTCTTCCCTTTTCCTCTCTTCTCCTCTCCTCTCCTCTCCTTTTCTTCCCTTTCCTTTCCTTCTCTCTCTCTCTCTCCTCTCCTCTCCTCTCCTCTCCTTTCCTTTCCTTTCCTCTCCTCTCCTCTCCTCACCTCGCCTTTCATCATTTTTACTTTAATTTTGACGTGCTTTCTTTCATGCAGGTTTATCTTATCGTTTTATCTTTTACCAGTAGTGTATATCGATTTATGTTTTATTATTTGATGGAGTGATGGTCAATCTCTCTCTCTCTCTCTCTCTCTCTCTCTCTCTCTCTCTCTCTCTCTCTCTCTCTCTCTCTCTCTCTCTCTCTCTCTCTCTCTCTCTCTCTCTCTCTCTCTCTCTCTCTCTCTCTCTCTCTCTCTCTCTCTCTCTCTCGTGACGTCGATATAAGGATTGTTGTAATATGATCTAATTAGGTTTCGCCTCCTCATTTAGTACATGCAGTCGACAAATCAGTAAGAGTCATTCCGTTCATAAAAAGTGTGAGAAAGATGTGTGCTCGGTCT
>NC_059300.1:23496330-23498830 GCF_017591435.1 Portunus trituberculatus
GTGTGTGTGTGTGTGTGTGTGTGTGTGTGTGTGTACTGCTGCTGTCACTGTTCTGTTACTCTCACTATATCCATTACCGTTGGTGTTACTGTTAATGATACAGGTGGTCTTCCTGACGAAAGTGGCTTAATTGGCTTTGGAGTGGCTTGGCTGGGTGGAAAGTGGACTGGAGTGGCTTGATTGGCTTAGGGGTAGACTGGAGTGGCTTGGCAGGCTGGAGTGTGGACTGAGGTGGCTTGGCTGACTGGGGAGTAAACTAAGATGGCTTGGCTGGCTGAGAAGTAGAGTGGAATGGCTTGGTTGGCTTAGCACTGAACTGGAGTGGCTTGTCTGGCTTAGGAGTGGACTAGAGTGGCTTGGCTGGTTTGAGAGTGGATTAGAGTGATTTGGCTGGCTGAGGATTAGCTTGAAGTGGTTTGGCTAGCTAGGGAGTAGGCTAAGTGGCTTATCTGGCTTGGAAATGGACGGGAGTGGCTTGGCTGAGTTAGGAGTAAGTCGAAGTGGCTTGGGTGGCTCAGGAGTGGATTGGAATGGCTTGGCTGGCTGGGGAGTGATCGGGAGTGGCTTGGCTGACTGGGGAGTGGACTGGATTGGCTTGGCTGGCTTAGGAGTGAACTGGAGTGGCTTGGCTGGCTTAGGAGTAAACTGGAGTGGCTGACTGGCTTAGAACTGCATTGGAGATGCTTAACTGGCTTAGGAGTTGACTGGAGTGGCTTGGCTGACTTGGAAGTGTACTGGAGTAGCTTGGCTGGCTTAACAGTGGACAAGAGTGGCTTGGCTAGCTGTGGAGTGGCTTTGGAGAAGATGGGAGTTGCTTGACTGGCTTGAGAGTTGACAGGAATGGCTTGGCTGGATGGAGTGTGGACTGAAGTAGTCTTGATTGGCTGGGGAGTGGACTGGAGTGTCTTATCTGGCTTGTGAATGGCTGGGAGGGGCTTGGCTGGTTGGGGAGTAGCCTGGAGTGGCTTGGCTGGCTGGGGAGTGGATGGAGCGGCTTGGTTGGCTGGGGAGTGGACTGCAGTAGCTTGGGTAGCTTTGGAGTGAACAGGAGTGGCTTGGATGGCTTGGGAGTTAGATGGGGAGTAGACTGGAGTGGCTTGGCTTGCTTAGTAGTAGACGGAAGTGGCTTGGGAGTGGCAGGGAGTGGCTTGGTTGGCTGAGTACTGTATCCTCCCGCTCTTCCCGGCCTGGGCTCGTCAGATATGCAATAAAATGCTAAGACCGGAGCGAAAAATATTTCAATATTTAAAGAATGCTAAAATTTCCCTTTGAAGTTTTCGTTTTTCTCTTAGTGTACTGACGTAATTATTTGGCAGCTTCGGTAAATGAGATTTGGTTTATTGAATCAGGCGATGAAAATCAAGCTCTCCATTGATGAGTGTGCGGTGTTTTATTGGTGAGGTTAAACGCGTGCTGCTGCTGCTGCTGCTGCTGCTGGGAGGAAAATATTTACCAGGTGATACTCTTGGTGGTGGTGGTGATGGTGGTGGTGCTAGTGTGTCTTCTCTCTCGGGAATGGTGGTGTAGAATCCTTTTTCGTTTGGTGTTGGTGAATATTCTTGTACAGTAGTGGTGGTTGGAATTCCTGTGATGTAGTGGTGGTGGTGGTGGTGGTGAGTGTCCTGTCTACTTGGTGGTGGTGGTGTGGTGGTCAGTCACTCTCTGCCAGTGGTGTGTGTGGCAGACGGGCACGTGGGAGTTAGGTTAAGTTTAGGGAAGTACAAATTCCCACTATTCTTTGTCATGTTAAGTTGATGTGAAGTGTTATGTGACTTAAGCCAGTGTTGTGTGACTTAAACCAGCGTCGTGTGACTTAAATCAGTGTTATGTGACTTAAGCCAGTGTTATGAAATCAGTGTTATGTGACGTAAGCCAGCGTTGTGTGACGTAAGCCAGAGTTATGTGGAGTAAGCCAGTGTTATATGGAGGAAGCCAGTGTTATGTGAGGCAAGCCAGCGTTACATGAAGCAAGCCACTTATGTGAGGTAAGCCATGGTTATATGAAGTAAACCAGTGTTATGTGAGATAAGCCAGTATTATATGAAGCAAATCAGTGTTATTTGAGGTTACCAGTGTTATATGAAGCAAGCCAGTATCTTGTGAGGTAAGCCAGTGTTATATGGAGCAGACAGTGTTATTTGAGGTAAGCCAGTTTTATGTGAGGCAAGCCAGTGTTATGTGAAGTAAGTCAGTTTTATGTGAGGTAAGCCAGTTTTATGTGAAGTAAGCCAGCTTTATGTGAGGTAAGCCAGTGTTATATGAAGTAAGCCAGTTTTATGTGAAGTAAGCCAGTTTTACGTGAGGTAAGCCAGTTTTATGAGAGATAAGCCAGTTTTATGTGAGGTAAGCCAGTTTTATGTGAGATAAGCCAGTTTTATGTGAGGTAAGCCAGTGATAAGCCTGTAGTTAAGTCGGGACAGTTAAATCGTCCTTGTTGAGCCGTTAAGTAAGTCATTGGGTCAATCGGTGCTGAGTCGGTAAATAATGTACGTCAGTCATT
>NC_059300.1:23503830-23506330 GCF_017591435.1 Portunus trituberculatus
GAACGTGAATGACCACAAGAAGTTTGAAGTGTCAGCAAGTTTCATCTGTCCGGATTCTGGCGCTGCGTTTCTCGAGTCGGGGACAGTAGTGGTGGTGGTGGTGGTGGTGGTGGGGTGAGGTGGCGATGAAGGTGGTGCTAATGATGGAAATGGTAGTAGTAGTAGTAGTAGTAGTAGCAGCAGTAGCAGTAGTAGTAGTAGTAGTAGTAGCAGTAGTATGATGGAAACAGTAGTAGTAGTAGCAGTAGTAGTAGTAGTAGTAGTAGTAGTAGTAGTAGTAGTAGTAGCAGTAGTAGCAGTAGTAAAAATAACGTTGATATTGATGAGTTTTGGAAGTTGGCGAAGGAATTATTTGATTTGAACGATTTGAAGGTGAAGGAATGATTTGGAAGGCTGATATTATTGGTAGTAATATAGATAGAAATAGTAACATTAATAATTGTAGCACCAACAGTAGTAGTGACAGTAGTAGTAGTAACAACGATAACAGCTAGACGTTAAAAGGAAATAAGAGTAGAAACAGGTCATCAGATGGGGTGATAAGTGAATGGAATGGCCGCAGATACGATCCAGGCTGTTAGTGGACAATCAATAGAGAATTTATGAGGTGATCTGCCAGAATTTAAATGCAGGAGTGACAGATGGACACAGGTAGATAACGTTACACTGGATGGAACTACAGCCTGTGGTCTTGTTGAAGTCTTTGAAGCTTTCCTTTATGTTTCTGTGTGTTCCAGTGATGGTAGCGGCGTACTCTGACTGCTGTGGGTTTTCTCTTATCTTCATAATAATAGTCTGTGATAGGTTTATATTGTAATATCAAAACACTACGCTAACAAAAAATAGATAAATGATAGAAAAAAGTAAGAAAAATAATAAAATAGATGAAATGTATAAATATATAAATAGAGGTTAACGAGTATTTAGCGATTAAAAAAACACTGTAGTACAAAAACCAAACACATCACATCAAATATTAATCAGCAAAACAAGGTAAACTTACACAAAAGCAACAAAATTTATGCCTCGTAGTTTGAATTCACAGGGAAAAAGTTTGGATAACGTTACAAAAACTGAGTGACGTGTTTCAATAACAGTCAAAAAATTAACACACAAAAATGATATAAGATAGTTCCACCTTTCCTTCCTTGCCTTAGTGGCCACGATAAGGGAGGGAAAGGAGAAGAGGAAGGCGTTAGGAACTGGTGGGTGTCTGGAGTGGCGTTAAGTACTGGTCATCTAGGTAGTGGTGGTGGTGGCGGCGGTGGTGATGGTGGTGGTGGGGAGACGTGATGAAGGGAGGGTGCTCTAGTGGCGATAGCGGCGGTGGTAATGGCGGTGCTGAGAGGAATACGAGGCTCTGGGAGACAGAAAGAGGGGGAAGAATAGGAGTATAAAGGAACACAAAGGAAGAATAAACAGAAATAAGTACAAAAGAATAGTACAAAGGAACACAAAGAAAGAACAAACACAGTAAGAGGTACAAAAATAGGTGTACAAAAGAACACAAAAGAAGAATAAACAAAGAGAAAGGGGCAAAGACAGGAGGAGGTGGAGTACAAAGGGACACAAAGGAAGAACAAAACAGAAAGAAGTACAAAAATAGGAGTGCAAAGGAACACAAAGAAAGAACAAACACAGAAAGTGGAGCAAGAGTAGGAGGAGAAGGAGCGCAAAGGAACACGAAGTAGAAAAAAAAAAGAGCGGAGGGAGAAGGAGTGAATAGGGGAAAAAAAAGATGAATCGTGTAAAGAAAGGTAAACAGAAAAGGAACGATAGGAAGGGAAGATGCGAGAGGGAGAAGGTGATTGAAAGGTAAGAAAAAAAAAAAGAACGAGGAGGAGAACAAAACTCAAGAAAGAGGATAAGAAGATGAATAGATGAAGAAGAAAACAAATAAGAAAGAAGAGTAAGAAGTGAGAGAAGAAAGAGTAAGCGGAGCAGAAGACCAACACGAAGAAGAAAAAGGAGGAGGAGGAGAAGAAGAAGAAGAAGAAGAAGAAGGAGAAGGAGAATAAGAATAAGAATAATGATAATAATAATAATAAAGATCATAATAATAATTGTAAGAAAAATAAAAGGAAGCAAGACGAAGAAAAGAGAGACGGAGAAGGAAGAGGAGAGAAAAATATCTGGACCAGCAAGTACAAGAGTGGAAAATAGGAAAACTATTGAAGAGAAAAGAGAGAAAGGGATTGGAACAGAAGGAAATAGAAGTGAAGGGAAGGAGAAGTAAAAAGAGATAAAGTGGAAGAAATTTACAAGTGAGATGAAGAGAGGGAAGAAAGGAAGACATATTACGTGGGGAAGAAATGGACGGATGAAGCGAGGAAATGGGGCAATGATGATGGTGGTGATGAGGGGCAGGGGGAAGAAAGGGAAAGAAGGAAGGAACGGACGAACGAAGAAGAAGAAGGAACGAGAAAAAAAAGAAAGAGTGATGGAAGACGGACAGAAGAAATGCATCAGGAAGGGTTAAATGGAACGAGAGAGAGAGAGA
>NC_059300.1:23511330-23523830 GCF_017591435.1 Portunus trituberculatus
AATCCTCAGGTGTGTTTTATGCTTGTCTCAGGTAATTCTGTGTTGTAGAGTGTGCTTTTGTCTCATTATTTATATTCTTTTTTTTTTTTGTATCTAAGATGGGGGAAAACTGGCCAAGGACAACAAAAACGATTAAACAGAAAGGCCCACTTAAATGCAAGTCTCCGAGCAGGGCCGGGAGGATCAGCTGATGGTGTGAAGTTGTGATATTATGTAAGAGTTGTAGTTTATTTCGCCACTAAATGTGAAGTTGATCAGTTGGTAATTACTTTTAACCATCTTTTAGGAAAAATACAAAACATGGCAAGGGAAGGTTGGAATAAGTGATCTCATTCTCTGTGGTGGGAGTGAAGGTGTTGCCAGGGACAAAGGAAGTGTGCAGTTTACAGTCAAAGTTTCGTTTCAAGGGGTCTTCAGGCGAGGGGGACGCGCACCCCTGACTCCTGAAGGGCGAGGTTCAGTTGTTCCGCCCCGCCACGCTGATCTCCCCGCAATGCCTCACCCGTCAGCCAAGTTTCAAATCAGTTTCAATTCCTTATAGCAGCGGCGCGTATTCTTAAACTGTTTGTTCTCGCGTCCGTGCAGGGCCAGACCGAGGTCGTGGTCAGATTATCATGTTTGATCAACTTTTTCTTTTATGTCACGGCCTATAGCGACTGTAGACATACTTGAAGAGTATATGTGGGAAGCACTGTTAAGCTTCTGCCCATTAGTGGCGCAGGCAATTTTATTTATAGTGGTACCCATATTAGGGCCCATATCACCACCCAAGGCATCTTTGGTGAAACCATCCAGAACCTAGACATCATGGTGACATGTAAGTAACTTTAAACCACTCGACAAATGGCATAGCTTCAAAGCGGTATGTGGTGGGATTCGAACCTACGCGTAGGCGTCTGCCCGACCTCAAATTTACCACCTTATCCACTACGCCACCGCTTAATACGTACATTAATCAATATTTTTCATATTAATCATGCAAAATGCTTGTTAAACTACCATTTCAGTCAGCCAAACACTCTTGAAATTCCGAACAATTTCTACAAGATTAATTTAGAAGTAGTTGACATGAGCAACCGTGATGTTTGTGAATTAGGGCCGAGGATGAAGTAGAATTTATAGTGCCAGCCAAGCCAGTGCGGGCGTCACCACTCAGCAGGCCTTCGCCTCCTTGTGAGTAACGCAACGCGTGTCACGCCACCTTGACAAATCCGTGAAGGCTCGCTGAGGTGAACACTTGCTTCGTGAATTCTTAACGGTATTGATATTCCCTGCCATCACTGGTCAACCCTGATGATGTTGGCCGAGGACAGATGTTGCTTGGTGGCACTAAACAGCCCGGCATGCAGGCACTTGCCACCCTCCACCCACCCTGCAGTGCCTTGGTCCTTCTTGTGCTTCTCTTCCCTGGCGTACCGATGTAATTATATATGCATTTGGTTCCTTCGCCGCATTACGCTGCCGGCCAGTCTCGTTATCTTGTATCATTATTATTATTATCATTATTATTATTATTATTATTATTATTATTATTATTATTATTATTATTATATATTATTATTAATACTATTCTTATTATTATCGTTGTTATTTAACATTATTATTATTGTTATTGATATTATTATTATTATTATTGTTATTATTATTATTATTATTATTATTATTATTATTATTATTATTGTTATTATTATTATTATTATTATTATTATTATTATTATTATTATTATTATTATTATTATTATTATTATTATTATTATTATTATTATTATTATTATTATTATTATTATTATTATTATTATTATTATTGTTATTATTGTTATTATTGTCACTAGTATTAGTATTAGTATTAATATCAGTAGTAATAGTGGTGTCATCGTTCTTTTTTTTATTTACGGACAATCATATCAAAGTGTTGTGTTGCTAAAGGCTTCAGTTTTGCTTCGCCACAAGACCTCGTGGTGGTGGCGCTTGAAACTCAATTAATCAATTAATCAATAAATCTAAAGTGACGCTTACAAGGTTCAGTTTGTAATTTATTTATTTTTCTTTTCACTTATTTATTCTACATAACACTATTACATGTAGCGTGCAAGGTTAGTACACACACACACACACACACACACACACACACGCTAACCACACACACACACACACACTAACCACACACACACACACACACGCCCGGTAGCTCAGTGGTTAGAGTGCTGGCTTCACAAGCCAGAGTACCGGGGTTCGATTCCCCGGCCGGGTGGAGATATTTAGGTGTGTCTCCTTTCACGTGTAGCCCCTGTTCACCTAGCAGTGAGTAGGTACGCGATGTAAATCGAGGAGTTGTGACCTTATTGTCCCGGTGTGTAGTGTGTGCCTGGTCCCGGTGTGTGGTGTGTGCCTGGTCTCAGACCTATCCAAAGATCGGAAATAATGAGCTCTGAGCTCGCTCCGTAGCGTAACGTCTGGCTGTCTCGTCAGAGACTGCAGCAGATCAAACAGTAAAACACACACACACACAGACACACACACGCCCGGTAGCCAGAGGACCGGGGTTCGATTCCCCGGCCGGGTGGAGATATTTAGGTGTGTCTCCTTTCACGTGTAGCCCCTGTTCACCTAGCAGTGAGTAGGTACGGGATGTTAATCGAGGAGTTGTGACCTTGTTGTCCCGGTGTGTGGTGTGTGCCTGGTCTCAGGCCTATCCGAAGATCGGAAATAATGAGCTATGAGCTCGTTCCGTAGGGTAACGTCTGGCTGTCTCGTCAGAGACTGCAGCAGATCAAACAGTGAAACACACTTACCACACACACACACACACACACACACACACACACACACACACACACACACACACACACACACACACACACACACACACACACACACACACACACACACACACACACACACACACACACACACACACACACACACACACACACACACACACACACACACACACACACACACACACACACACACACACACACACACACACACACACACACACACACACACACACACGAGGTGATGGTGGACACACGCAGTACGCATTGTTGTCCTCGCCACACGCTGCGTTATGGCGGTACTAGCAAGCTTTTCTTTTTTCTTTTTCCCCGGTGTGATGTAGTGTGCGGCGGTTACTCTGCGGCAGCCTGCAGGAGGGAGAGGCTGTTTTTGTCTGAAACGATAGTGTGCGTCAAATATCGAAGGGGTGCGTGTGCATCAGGCGGGGCAAAACAGGGCTGGGGCAAAATCAATGGCAAGGTAAAGTAATGGGTTGGATAAAACAATGGCTTGGCAAACTGTGGCTAAGGAAAACTGTGACGTGACAAAACAGGGACTTGGTAAAACAGTGGCTCGACAAAACAAAAAGCTTGGCAAATCAATGGCCAGAACGAATAAATATACGAAAAAATAAGAAAAGTAAAACCTTAGTTGGTCAGATTAGTGGCAGAGTGAAACAATAGCTACGAAAATCAGTGGAAAGACAAAAGAGTGCCAGGAAACAAACAATGGGTGAATAAAAATGGTCAGGAGGGACAGTGGCTCAGCAAAAGAGTAGGAGGACCAGCTCATTGATAAGGCAAAATAATGTCCGGATTAAACAACGTGACCAGGACAAAACTGTACACATTTATTAGAGCCGAGGACAAATGACAAGCACTGGATACAATACACAGAATAACCCAGTCGCCCGCAGCTCAGGTTTTCTTTTATTTCTTATGTAACTCACTATTATGAAACCGTAAAAAACTACATAATAAAACCCACTTCCAATTTACTTACTTAATGATCCACGTACTTACAAAACCATTAGCTACGTTGGTCGAATGAATGAGGTAAAGTTATTATTTATTTTTTTTTTTACGAGTTCTCCTTTCCTTCCTGTACCGATATGAAATCCACTGAGGTCTTCGTAAGTCGCCGGCAAGTTACGACCGAGCTGCAGAATTCCAAGGCAAGTTGAGAGTCATTTGCTGCGATTCCTAAGTCTTTTCTTCAGTCCAATAAAGGAAACGACGTAGAATAATTGAACTTCAGGCCAGATCAGTTTTCAGTCCTCTTCGTTGGTATGCGTGTGTGTGTGTGTGTGTGTGTGTGTGTGTGTGTGTGTGTGTGTGTGTGTGTGTGTGTGTGTGTGTGTGTGTGTGTGTGTGTGTGTGTGTGTGTGTGTGTGTGTGTGTGTGTGTTTAAGAGAAAAAAGAGTAAGGAGAGTGAAAGAAAACGCAGGAGGGAAAAAAATACAAAAAAAGAAAACATGTGGAGATCAATTGCAGAGAGAGAGAGAGAGAGAGAGAGAGAGAGAGAGAGAGAGAGAGAGAGAGAGAGAGGGAAGACGAGGCTAAGGCATCTTGGCCCATTGGAGCTGGTATGTACTTTTAATGTAATCCTGAGGTGAAGGGTCCGGGCGCCACATTTAGTGAATACCCGGCCTGAAAAGTCTTGAGTTTTGTCAGTGCCACCACGAGTGTGTTGCGTGGACCTCCTTTCTTTTCTTGTAGATTTATATGTTTTATTGACTCATATGCTAACTCTCGGACCTGCACGGGAACTGGTAACTAAGTGGGGCTTTTTTTGTCTCTATTTATGATGCCCTTGCCAGTTTTCCCCTCTTAAATGAAAAGACTGTTGACTTGAGAAAAAATTGCGTCATAGAGAGCTGAGAATTGTATGGCAAAGGCGCTGCTGGATGGCCATGGTGGTGTGTGTTCTCTCTCTCGTTCGTTTATCGCTACCAAGACGCTTTACTGGTGCCAGATCTCGTCCTCGTGCATGTGTTGGTTTCATCTGCATCTTGCGTCTCGTCTTCCTCGCAAAATCATCAGGGAAAGTTTATATTTGACATAGGATACTCACTTGGTGGGGTGACTGTGGCTTCATTACTAAACTTGGCGCGTCGAGCAGGAAGTTGTCAGTCACTGGTACATAACAGAAACGCAGATTTTCGGGCACGAGTCCTTGGGAAGTTTGAAGAATATGATAAATTTTCTTTCCTGGCAAGTGTCTTTTGTTTTCTTTCTTTATTAATTTTTATTTTGAAGGAGAATATATGAAGTTCCTGTAATGTGTCACGGTGTGTTTCGATAGGACATGACTTGATCATTTTTTTTACTTTGTATATACGTATGTTTCTTGTTAACAGTCTGAGGTGTAAAGAATGATTTAGTATGAGGCACACTGGAGACAGATAAGTTTAATTTATACTTTTCAAGCTACATAACTAATAATGAGACTAGCACAAAATTCAGTGTCGTAGTGGAAAGGTGTAGATGATTATGGGAGTAATCGTTGAGCAGTGAAGGGCTGGAGCGCTCAGCAATGCGATCGGTGCCGTTAACCATGCTGCGCTCTATGCTCCTGTGTGGTGAAACTCTAAAACTCTGTGCCTCATTCTGCTTCTCCACGTCCCCATGAGCTGCGCTGTCAGGAGAGGAGCATCAGCATCAGTAGTCTCGTGTGATATCTTGCAAAACTCATGTACTGTTAATGGATATGGGGTCCCACTCAGAGGGAGTGTACTATTGTGTGCGATGTGATAATGGAAATGTATAATCTTATTAATATCTCTTGAAATGAATTGGCAGGACAAACTGGAATCTTTTCTTCCTGGACTGTTTTGGTTATTGCAGTGACATCAGCTTGGTTCATGTTCTTCTTTTGTTGGTAATATTCACCCGCCTTTACACTCACAAAAAAGTTGATCAATCAGACAATAAATAAGAAAATAAAAATAAATTAATGAATAAATAAAATGAAGTGAAATATATTAGATGAGTGGGACCCCATATCCATTAACAGTACATGAGTTTTGCAAGATATCACACGAGACTACTGATGCTGATGCTCCTCTCCTGACACAGCGCAGCTCATGGGGACGTGGAGAAGCAGATAAAAAATAAAATAAATAAATGAACTTGTAAACAAATAGGTAAATGAAATAGATAGATAAATAAATGAATAAGTACTGTAAATAAATTAATAAATACGTAAACAAATATTAAAGAAATAAAGAAATAATAACGGTGATTTTCAAATATTTATGTAATTTGCCTCCGCAATCCACTCAAACTTGAAGCTTCATGGTGCAACTGTGGTTTTAATTTCAAAAGGCACTGCTGGCAGGAGAAGAGGTCAAGAAACACAAACCTTTCAGTGCCTGTGACAATTATAATTCTGCATTTGCATAAGAAAAAAAATATCACGTTTACTGTTATTAAGATTGCGTTAGGACCCACTTCAAGTAAAGACGACATAACGCTCATCAGCCGAGCCTAGTGTTGGCGTCACTGGGAGGCTGGTGATGCACAAGACAAGGAAATGTTAGTCTCTTGGTGTTGAGGGCTGCAGCGAGGTATTGTTAGGTATCATGCAAACTGATGCACACTCGTGGATTTCACATTGCCTGCTATCACTTCTAATCTTGCATTCTTAAACATTTTACTTCAGCCATAACTATTTGCAAAAGCTACAGTGATTAATAAACTTCACATCAATATTTATTCAATGATGATGCGGGATACTGTTCAACTTTCATTAGAAACAAAAATGTCCTTGGAAAGTCCAGTAACCTCTACCACAGCCTGTTGAAAGTACCGGAAGAAATACGTGGAAATGCTTTAAGAAACACGCATCTTGTTTTGCGCGGCGCTGTGAATTAAGGGGACAGTCTTGCTGCTTGGCGACCGTGGCGGGTTCTCACAGGCTTTGTTATTGTTTAGGTTGACAGCATTGTTTTGTGGCTGCAGTGAATTATGTGGGTATACTTGGTGGAATGTTTGTTTGTATATCTGTTTATGTATATGTATGTATATGCATGTATGTATATTTCTCTCTCTCTCTCTCTCTCTCTCTCTCTCTCTCTCTCTCTCTCTCTCTCTCTCTCTCGATGCCTTGTTCCTCGTTTTTATGTCCCCGGAAGGCTTCACTCCTTAATTCGTGCTCTGTCTGTGTTAAGTGAGTATGTTGTTGTTGTTGTTGATGATGATAATGAGGATTAGGAAAAAAGGGGAGAATAAGAATATGAAGAGGAGGAGGAGGAGGAGGAGGAGGAGGAGGAGGAGGAGGAGGAGGAGGAGGAGGAGGAAGAGGAGAAGGAGAAGGAGGAGGAGGAGGGTGTATCGTCAGCAGGAATGGAGTTATCGTTCATCAGTCCTGCGTCATTATAATTTATATAAGCCGTGAAGGGCAGCGGTCCAGGAATTGACTCCTCGGGGACACCACTTGTGACGCGAGCCAAATGTGATGTGTGCGTGAGAGAGAGAGAGAGAGAGAGAGAGAGAGAGAGAGAGAGAGAGAGAGAGAGAGAGAGAGAGAGAGAGAGAGAGAGAGAGAGACTGACTTACTTCGGCGACACTATTGGCTTGACACTTACAAGAGGAAGAGGAGGAAGAGGAAGAGGAAGAAGAGGAGACAGGGAACAGGATGAGGCATGGCATCTGTTTGTCTCCCTCTTGCTCACATCCTCCTGCTGACCTTGAAACCCCTCCCATCTCTGCCCCCCATCCCTGCCTCCCATTCCAGTGACGGGCGGGAGTGAAGGAGCCGAGCAGCCCATCCCCGCCCCTCGCTACGTGGTCTCCTGTCACTCCTGCTGCCTCTTGTTCTTTGGCGTTGGTGTGTGAGAATATGGCACCTCGCTATGACACCTCGGCCAACACTATTGATTTTAAAGAGGACGGGATGTAGGCGCCCCGGGTCTTCTTAGTCATGGCTGTGTGTAAATATATGTCTCCCTTAGCCCTCCTGTCTGTCCCCTCCTTCGCCTCTGTCCGTGCCCCGCAATGCCCCACCACTCCGCTGGCTTTTCTCTCTTGGGTTATCTTGTTCCGTTGGTCCCGTCACCTGGTTTCTTCCTGTGTGTGTGTGTGTGTGTGTGTGTGTGTGTGTGTGTGTGAGTGTGTAATTTATGTGGAGTTTTATACGAGAAAATGACAATAGATTAAAAAAACATGAGCTTATATTGAATAGTCCTTCTGATCTCTCTCTCTCTCTCTCTCTCTCTCTCTCTCTCTCTCTCTCTCTCTCTCTCTCTCTCTCTCTCTCTCTCTCTCTCTCTCTCTCTCTCTCTCTCTCTCTCTCTCTCTCTCTCTCTCTCTCTCTCTCTCCTCTCTCTCCTATTCTCTCCATATATTTTGAATTCATCCTTTTCAAATCAATTTCCAAGGCGACAGGATACCGTGTCCTCTATCCCTGAGCTCCTCCCTTGTATATCAACACTGACTGCGGCGACGAAGGGCACGTCCTCTTGGGTCAGAGGGAGGCGCTCACACGAAGGGCGTCAGGAGCTGAGATGTAATATTCAGGAGAACTCTGGCTGGAGGAGGAGATGGAGGAGGAGGAGGAGGAGGAGGAGGAGGAGGAGGAGGAGGAGGAGGAGGAGGAGGAGGAGGAGGACAATGGTTGGGTGTGGGGATGTTCAGAAGGGGGAATGAGATATAGGGACTTGGATGGTTGGGGAATGAAGGTTAGAAGGGTGGAAGGTTTTAAGGGGATGGCAATGGAGGCTATGTAGAGGGAAGGAGAGATACAGGATTCAAACAACGACATGGGAGGGTTAAAGAAGTGACCAATGCTAGGTGTGTTTTGTTGTGTTGATTCGTGTTGAGTTGGAAGAAAGTTGTGAATGTTTTATTGAAGCTGAATGCATTAGATTGACTGACTGATTGATTTTTTTTTAGCAGTCGAAAAAAAAAATATATAGACATTGGATTGAAAGTGGAAGGATAGAAACGGGAAAGTGGAAAGAAAAAGAGTGAGTGAGTTAGGGAATGGAAGGAAGGAAAATAAGTGAATAAGTGGAGGAATGGAAGGAGTGAAAGTATATCAGAGCTTGATAGGAGTGGAGGTTAGTAAGTGAATGGACGGTGGGAAATGGAAAAAGAGAAATGGACATATAGATAGATAGTAAGATAGAGAGATAGATAGATAGATAGATAGATATAGATAGAGAGATAGATAGATAGATAGATAGAGAGAGAGAGAGAGAGAGAGAGAGAGAGAGAGAGAGAGAGAGAGAGAGAGAGAGAGAGAGAGAGAGAGAGAGAGAGAGAGATGGATATGGGTGAATGAATTGTGGTACTGGTGAAGAAAGCAAACATTCTGAGATGGATGAATGTGTGTGGCTTAGAAAAATGAAAATGAGAAAAGGCTTGGAAATTAAGCCTTTCATTAACGCGGGATTAGTTTTATTTATTCATTTATTCATTTATTTACTTTTCTGAATATCATTAGAAGATCTTATTAAGTTTCTGGATGACTTTTCGTAATGGAGTGAGTGAGAGTGATAGCCAGCCACACTCTCATCCGCCCGTTCATATCTAGATTTGCTTTTTTCATTTTTAACAGTGTTGGTGTCATGAAGCCCGGGAAAAGTGTTGTACTGAATGGGTGAGTGAAGTAGTTGCTGTGGTGGTGGTGGTCATGGTGGTGGTGGAGGTGGTGCGGGTGGTGATAGTAAGAGTAATTGTGTGTGTGTGTGTGTGTGTGTGTGTGTGTGTGTGTGTTTGTATGGATGGTATTACATTGTCCTCCGTAAAGAAAATATCTCATCACTGTATTGGAAGATTAATGGATATGCACCACCACCACCACCACCACCACCACCACCACCACCACCTTCATAGTAGGTCAATGGGGGTCGTATGTTCAAAGCCGTATACATGAAGAACACATACACACACACACACACACACACACACACACACACCACGTAGTGTAGTGGTTAGCACGCTCGGCTCACAATCGAGAGGCCCGGGTTCGAGTCCCGGCGCGGCGAGGCAAATGGGCAAGCCTCTTAATGTGTGGCCCCTGTTCACCTAGCAGTAAATAGGTACGAGATGTAACTCGAGGGGTTGTGGTGTCGCTTCCCCGGTGTGTGGAGTGTGTTGTGGTCTCAGTCCTACCCGAAGATCGGTCTATGAGCTCTGAGCTCGCTCAGAGCTCAGAGCTCTGACTGTTGGGTGACCAGCAGACGACCGAGGTGAATTACACACACACACACACACACACACACACACACACACACACACACACACACACACATCACCTGGCGGACTCCACGGGTACAGCGGGTTTCTAAAGCGTCGTTGCCACATGTCCCCGCAGCAGGTGTTCTCGCGGCGCCTCTGCCATTCTTCCATTGCGGCGTTGCTTCCATTTATTACTCTCGCCTCTTTAAGGGCGCAGGTGCCATATTTCCGTGACGGCTCTGTGCCACGTCTACCTCGCTCACCTCACCCCGTCTCTCTCTCTCTCTCTCTCTCTCTCTCTCTCTCTCTCTCTCGTGTCATTTTTCATCAGTGTCAATATATTTCCCATCGCGGTGTATTCCTTTCACTTTCCCTGCTGCGTGTCTTCATTCTCTATTCATTACGTACATCTTACAAGTTTTCCCTTCATCTTCCTTCCTTCCTTCCTTCCTTTCCCAGAGAACCGCCGCCGCTCTTAGAAATAGTCTTACGGAGAATTAAAAAAAGACACTCGAGGAAGGTCTGAATCTCTCTTTTTTTTTTTATTTACGAAGGGTGTTTTTTATTTTATTTTATTATCTTATTCTATCATGTTATTTACTTATTTTGACGCAATATGTTGAGCTGGAAGGGAGCCTCGAGTCTCAACACGCCTCGCTGCCCTTCTCTCGACTCCACTCACGGGCGACGCTAAACAAGGCGCCCGTTAATCGAACAACGGTCTCGCGTATAAAGAAAAAGGGAAGGAAGAGAGAAGAGAGGAGACTGAGAAGGAGGAGAAGTGATCCACCATAGCAGCAACATCCCCTCTTCTCCTCCTCTTCTTCCTCCTCCTCCTCCTCTTCTTCCTCCTCCTCCTCGTCCTCCTCCTCTCCCTCCCCCCACCCTACTTAACGTTCCCCTTTTTCCGCCTTGCTTATCACACACACCCACGCCATCCTTCTTTTTCCTGGGCTTGTTAACATTCATCCCTTTTCTCTTCTCTTGTCTTCCCGCCTCTCTAAAGATTCACCATTTTTGTTATTTTGTATTTTTTGTTTTCGGTCAAGTCTCAACATTCACTCTCTCTCTCTCTCTCTCTCTCTCTCTCTCTCTCTCTCTCTCTCTCTCTCTTGGGTTTGTTATCTTTCTTATCTTTTCGTCTTGTTCTGTTTCAATATTCTTGTTTTGCAGTCTTGGTTTCTTTGCAACATACTTCTTTTTTTTTTTGCTTTTTCTTCTTTTTCTTCATTTTGTTTTTAATCATCTTTTGTTACCTTTTGTTCCTTCTTTCCTTCGTTTTCTTCTTTTTTTTATTGATATTAACCTCTTTTCTTTCCTGTCCTTATCTGCGTTTATTACTTTTTTTTTTCCTCCTCCTCCTCCTCCACCTCCTCCTCCACCTCCTCCTCCTCCTCCTCCTCTTCCTCCTCTTCCTGTTCCTGTCCACTTCTCAAAGTTTCCTCTTCATCTTGCACTTTCTTCCCTCCTTCTCTTGTTAACTTTCTTCCCTTCCTTTCCTGGTTTATTAATATGAACTAGTATTCTTTTCCAGTGGTTTTCAGCGTTCTCTCTCTCTCTCTCTCTCTCTCTCTCTCTCTCTCTCTCTCTCTCTCTCTCTCTCTCTCTCTCTGCTTCTAGTTCAACATTCACTCTTCATCTTTCTCTAATCTTTTTCCAGAATTTGTTAACTCTCTCTCTCTCTCTCTCTCTCTCTCTCTCTCTCTCTCTCTCTCTCTCTCTCTCTCTCTCTCTCTCTCGCTTTATTAATATTAACTCATTTTCTCCCCCCCCACCGTCCCTTTCAACGTTAATTACTCTTTTTTTTTCTTTCTTTCTTTCTTCCCTTTTCTTTTTCATTCCATCCAGTTGAACATTAGCTCTCATCTTTCACTCCCGCCCTCCTCACCATTCAGCCCTTCTCTCCCCATCCCCGTTTTCTTTAACATCCACTTCTACTTTTCTTCCCGTCCTGTTACATATTCGCTCCTCATCCTCCCCACTCAGCCGAATTCGTATTTATTTTTCCGGGTTCCTGCTGATCAACCAAATTCTTCTCGATTCAGAAGTGGATGGTGTGGTAGATGGTGTTTATATGTGTCTTTCTGTCTACTGAGACTATTTTAACCCCTACAGTACCATGACGCGTTTTCATATTCATTCTGCTTACTATTTTGGTGATTTTGTACAGCTTCAGAAACTTATGTGCGGGGGCTAATATAGGGAAAACTCTGGCCATTAATCTTCTGATCTCCTTAGATTCTTCCTAATGTAAATGAAATCGTTTAATGATATCCATAACTCAAGGTAAAATTGCATACCAGTACTGAAGGGGTTAAAAGTTGACGGAATGGATGAATTGTCACTTATATAGTCATTGTAGGAAGAGAAGTGCAGAGGTGGTTCCTTGAGTTCTTATCCTGTCATTATGTTTATATTTAAGTACATGGTGTTTATCTCAGTGTATCTATCTACTGAGACTCTTTAGAAGCTGACGGAGAGGATGGATGAATTGTCGATGTAGGAGGAGAAGTGCAGAGATGATTCCCTGAGTTCTTA
>NC_059300.1:23528830-23556330 GCF_017591435.1 Portunus trituberculatus
GTGTGTGTGTTCATAAATACGGAAGTGTATGTTTGTGTGGGTGGGCTTAATTCGCTCCTCCTCCTCCTCCTCCTCTTCCTCTTCCTCCTCCTTCTCCTCCTCCTCCTCCTCCTCCTCCTCCTCTCTCCTCCTCCTCCTCCTCCTCCTCCTCCTCCTCCTCCTCCGTGACGTCACGCGTTTAATGATGACAGAGAAAAATCATCTCTATCCTCTTTTTCCTCTTTTTCCTCCTCCTCCTCCTTCTCCTCCTCCTCCTCCTCCTCTTCCTCTTCCTCTTCCTCTTCCTCTTCCTCTTCCTCTTCCTCTTCCTCCTCCTCCTCTTTCTCTTCTTCCTCCTCTTGCTCCTCCTCCTCCTCCTCCTCCTCCTCCTCCTCCTCCTCCTCCTCCTCCTCTTCCTCCTCCTCTTCCTCCTCCTCCTGTTTCAAAACGAGGGTGGAGAGAGACAAGGCGGGCAGACCAGACACAGTTTCTTTGCCGCGATACAGACGAACAAATCCTTAACAAAAATCTTTCATATTACATTTATTTGTACTATTCATAAAACAAGGAAAAAAAAAAAAACATTCACACACACACACACACACACACACACAGCAATTTGCATAATACTAAATAACACAATAGTCTGTCCTCTAATTTTGTCTCCCGCTCGCCGCTTTTATGGAGGCGGAAAACAATGAAAAAAATAACAATAATGAGGAATGTGCACAGGTGAAACATGCCCCGAAGTATTGAATTCCCTGCCTCGGGATGGGTGTGGGTGTGGGATGCGTGAAGGAGGGTTTAGGATGAGTAATGAGAGTGAGGGAAGAAGGATGAGAGAGAGAGAGAGAGAGAGAGAGAGAGAGAGAGAGAGAGAGAGAGAGAGAGAGAGAGAGAGAGAGAGAGAGAGACGTGATTTAAGGGATAGGAAAAGAAAAAGCCATCACTCCTACAATTACATACATTGAGATTGGTCCGCCCATCAGACGCTCTTTTAAACTAATGAGAGGTAACTTTACATGGGCGTGGGCGTGAGCGGGAGTCATGGGAGGGGCGAGAAGACAAGTAGGTGGATTATTTAAACATATTTTCTAAAGTGATGCAAGAAAACGAAATTGGACGAAAGGAGGAGGAGGAGGAGGAGGAGGAGGAGGAAAGAGAAGGAAGAAGAGGAGAATTTCATGATTTTTGTTTGGGAGGATTACTAGTGTGGGCGTGAGGCGTGGGCGTGGTGCGAGCAGGAAGAAGGCTGAGGGTGTGGATAGGTAGGTAGGTGGATCAGGCGTGGGTGGGTGGGCGTGCAGACGTGTGTGGAAAGTGTGATGTGTGGTGGGCAGGGGGGAGAGAATACTGCTGAGTGGTGAGAGAGAGAGAGAGAGAGAGAGAGAGAGAGAGAGAGAGAGAGGGAGAGGGAGAGGGAAGGTGGGTGGGTGGGTGTAGGTCCAGGCCACACCCTCGCACCCCAGCAGCCACTCCTTCACGCCTCACTCGACGCGGCGATGTCGAGGAGAAAAATCCATGTTGATGTATCGCAGGGAGTCGATCTGAGCCTCGTGACGACTCCTCCGAGACGCCTGGGAGGAGGAGGAGGAGGAGGAGGAGGAGGAGGAGGAGGAGGAGTGGTAATCGAAGCGAGAAGAGGAGAGGAAAGAAGGAAGGGAAGAGGTAAGAAGGAAAAACAAGCCACTATTTTTCTTTTTAGCGACATTTCAAAATTTATCTTCAAGGTCATTTAGTATTTTCGATTTCACTTACGGTGTCTTTATTTATTATTTTTTTGGCTTTCGCCTAAAATTCTTCTTTCGTTTGAATTTACTGGCTAGTTTCCTTCGCATTGAAAATAAAAAAATGACTTCACAGGCACTCAAAAATTTCCTCCCCATTAACCTAAAAATTTTCTTTCCATTCATTTCAAAGCTTCCATTTCAATCGCTTAAAATCATAACGAGGCATAAAAAAAGAAAGAAAGAGAAAAAAAACACAACAACCCTTCCCTCTCCACGCATACAAACTGCCTTCTCGGAATTCTCAGAGATACAGTCATTCCCTATAGATCCACTCCCCCCTCGTTCTCCTCCTCCTGTCCTCCTCTACGAAGTCTGGGGCAAGTCGGACCTTTGAAAGATGTAGGGACGAGAGGAGGGAGATGGAGCAGGGGACGGGCGGGAGGGTGTACGTTTGTTTGCCCGGCCGCTTCCGTCAACACACTCACAATGCATAAAGCGTCTCAATAGCGCCTGGCTGTTTGAGGTCCATTGTGAAGGTTGCCTCGCCTCCCCCCACCTTCACCCTCATTCTCAACCTCCCTCCTCCCTTCCCTTCATCATTCTCACTCGTACCACTGACCCACGTCCCTCTCACTCTCTCATTCACTCACTCACTCACTCACTCACTCACTAATGCTATGTGTCTCAGGAATCACGTCATGAAACGCCTGGTCTGGTATGTTCAACTCTGACCCATCCTTCCATCATCAGCAGCTCCTTTCTTAATCATTCCCACACATTCCACTGACTCACGCTCTCACTACCCAAGAAAAACGAGAAAGGGAGGCGAGGCGAAGAGGGGAGGGGAGGTGGGAGGGAAAGTTTAGTGTAGAGAAGTGAAATGAATGATCAATATCCATCTCATTAGCTTTCACTCCTTTGCCTTTAGTGTGGAGAGCGGGACAGGCTACAGATTATAATGAATGATGTGAAGATACTTATTGCAAGGAGAGACCGAAGATCAATGTATGGAGAGAGAGAGAGAGAGAGAGAGAGAGAGAGAGAGAGAGAGAGAGAGAGAGAGAGAGAGAGAGAGAGAGAGAGAGAGAGAGAGAGAGAGAGAGAGAGAGAGAGAAGGGGAAGAGAAGGAGGCGGAGCAAAGCGAAGGGTAAAGAGTGTTAAAGAGGAGAGGAAGAAGGGTACTGAGAGGGGTGATGGAGCTGTCAGCGAGAGAGAGAGAGAGAGAGAGAGAGAGAGAGAGAGAGAGAGAGAGAGAGAGAGAGAGAGAGAGAGAGAGAGTGGGGAAGGGAGGAGGTATTCCGCTAAGCTAGCTACATGATGGTAAGAAGGTTTTGACATCCAACACGAAAAACATCTCTTCACACACACAGACACACACACACACACACACACACACACACACACACACACACACACACACACACACACACACACTCTCTCTCTCTCTCTCTCTCTCTAGCCTTATGTATGTACGCTTTTGCAAATGTTGAATGGAAATGAAGAGGAAGGACTGCAGCATTTCCCTCTCCCTACCCTTCCCAGTACCTCCTTTCCTCTCCCCTCATCCCCTTTGCTCTCCCCTCCACTCCTGTGTTCTCCTCTCCTTTCTACTACCCTCCCTTTCCCCACGTCTTTCCTCCCCTCCACTCCCCATCCCTCTACTCTTCTCCCCTCCCGTCCCCTGAACCTGTAGCTACGTGCCCAGTGTCAATATGTTGCGGAAAGGCGAGCATGAAGGAGAACGTGACGCGAGTGTGAGGGTAATGAAGGCCTAACCACGTGATTGATTTACATAAGTTCCCCCGCTGGAACGAGATCACACGGCGCTTAGAGAATAGAAAACGTAAGCTTGAGCAGGAGAGGACACAGGTGAAGTTGACAATAGGTAGATAAGACGATGAAAGGGATTAACTGATGGACTGACTGATTAGATTTAGAGGAAGATAGGATGACTAGGCGCTTTATGGCGGATCAAAGAGAGGCTGGGAAGAAAGGAAGAAAAAAGACGTGTATCAGAGAGCAGGTGATACAATAGGGAGGAACAGAGGGAAGGGTTAAGGGAGGAATGGGTGGCTGTGGAGGAGGGTGAGGCAGGGGAAGGAGTGGGTGGCGGGGGAGGCATTAAGGTCAACGCCGTCCCCAGAGTAAGAGTGACCTTGGACATTCAGCACAGCGAGGTGTGACTCGTGAGAAAGGAATATCATTTTGTATTCCAGCCACCTCTCCTCTGCCGCCGCCGCCACCACTGCTGCTCCTGCTGCTTCTGCTGCTGCATCTCTCCTCTTCTCTCCTCTCCTCTCTCTCCTCTCCTCTCTTCTTTTCTTCTCTTTTCTCCTCTCTTCTCTTCTTTTCTCCTTTTCTCCTCTCCTTCTCTTTTCTTCTCATCTCTTTTCTC
The DNA here is from genome assembly GCF_017591435.1 of Portunus trituberculatus. Taxonomy (NCBI): domain Eukaryota; kingdom Metazoa; phylum Arthropoda; class Malacostraca; order Decapoda; family Portunidae; genus Portunus; species Portunus trituberculatus. The sequence continues at coordinate 23,532,935 of NC_059300.1, forward strand.
CTCTTTTCTTCTCTCCTTCTCTTCTTTTCTCTTCTCTTCTCTAATGTCTTTTCATTTTTTTTTTCTTCTCTTCTCTTCCCTTCTCTCTTCTCTTTTTCTTTTTTCTCCTCTCCTCTCATCATCTATTCTCTCTTATGTCTCTTCTTTCTGGTGTTCTTTCTCTGTCCTGTCTTGTCCTGAACTCCCCTCTCCTCTTCTTACTTCTCCTCTCTTCTCTTCTCCTCTCCTCTCCTTTCCTCTCCTCTCCTCTCCTTTCATTTCTTCTCTTCTTTACTCAATTTTCCTCTTCATTCCTCTTTCCTCTTCTCTCCTCTTTCTTTCCTCCTGCTCCTCAATTCACCTCTCCCCCCACAACACAGGCTACCCTCCCCCCCCCCACGCTGGCTGCAGTGGGATGGATGAGGAAAGTTGGCAGTAGAAGTGTATTGAAAGAATATTAGTGGAATTTCCAAGTGCGCTACCTCGGTGGTGGAAGAATTGTTGGCTGGAAGTAGTGGTGGTGGTGGTGGTGGTGGTGGTGGTGGTGGTGGTGGTGGTGGTGGTGGTGGTGTTTTGTTCCTTTCTCTGTTTGTCCTCTTCCATATGAGTGATTGTTTTATCTTTTGTTGTTCTTTTTTCAGTCTTTCTGCTGTCTCTTTTCTTTTTGTCTGTTTTTTTTCTCTCTATTTTTTCATTCCTTCCGTTTCTTCTTTATTTTTCTTTCTCTTTTATTTTTCTTCTCTTTCTTCCTTCCTTCTCTTTCTTCTTTTTCTTTTTCTCTCCTTACTCTTTCGTCATTTTCGTTCTCTTTCTCTTCTCCTTCTCTTCCTTCTCTTTCGTTTTCCTATTATCCGTTTTTTTTTTCCACGCCTTCCTCACCTCTTCTCTTTTTCCCCTCTTTCCTCATTTTTCCTCCTTTTTCTTCATTTTTCTTCCCTTCTAACTCCTTCCTCCTTTTTCTCTTCCTTTCTGTTTTTTTTTCCTTTTCTTTCTCATGCTTCTACTCTTCCTTCTTTATCATTTCTTGCTGTCATTTTTACTTTTCCCTTTCTATTACCCATTCTTCCTTTAGTTTATCTTCTTTCTTTTCCTCCTCCTCTTCTTCCTCCATCTCTTCTCTTACGTTCATGTTTCTCTTCAAATTCTGCTTCTTCCTGCTCCTCCTTTTTCTCCTGCTTTTCACTCTCGTGTTCCTTTTTCCCTTCCTCCTTCTCCCTCTCCTCCTCTTGAATTATCTTTCCTTGTCTACTTCCTCTTCCTTCGCTCTTGCCCGAGTCCTCCATTCAGTACTTCTTTCATATCTAGACAGCGCTTTTACTATCACCACCACCGCCATCACCATTACCTCCAGCACCACCACCATCATCACCTGATTGGCAGTCATGATATTCAGCTCTGTCTCACTTCCTTCCGTTTCTAGATGAATATTCGTATCCCTCGATCTCAGAGCACGTCACTCGTATGTTTATGGCGGGAGTGATGCTTTCCTTTCGCTGAGATGGGAGTCGTGTAGTAAGTATCTTGTTCTCGGCTTCGTCCTTTTTGCCTCTGTACGTTTGGTTCTGGAAATGAGAGAGAGAGAGAGAGAGAGAGAGAGAGAGAGAGAGAGAGAGAGAGAGAGAGAGAGAGAGAGAGAGAGAGAGAGAGAGAGAGAGAGATAAGAAGTGTTGTGCATTTTTTCATGGCGTTTAGTTAGTGGAGTGAGTGGAGTTTGTGTTTCTTGTTCAGTTTTAACCTTTTTACTGGTATTTCTTACATTTTTAATTACTAGTCTTGTTTTGACGTCTTTTTTTCTTGTTCCAGAGCCACTTGCAAATATTGTACTGCTTACAAATTACAAAGTTGATTTTTTTTTCTTTTGATACATACAAAAATTCCATCATACGAAATTGGTCGGCTTACGTAAGGGCTGTTTTCTTAAAGGCTTCGACGCTTCATAATGTCTCTTTCTTCAGAAGCTGTAGAGATGTTCGGATAGGTTTCTAATGGCATTTAACTTATTGACAAATGAAAATACTTACTAAGCTTTCATTAAGATCACGATAGCATTCTGAAAACCACGATAATCTTTACCAAAAGTCTGTTAGAAAGTATCTGAGATGACACACTGAGCCGTTTTAGTACACGAAGCCAGATAAAATCATTAGATAAGATTCCAGAAGAGCAGTTGATCCACACAAGGCAGCTCTTGGGAACGTTAATCTTTGCACACGCCACCATTATCAATATAACCACTGAGCATATTCTGAATCTACATTTATTTTGAAAAATATTGCTTTATTATCGAGTGAACAAAAATCTCCTTGAAGCTGTACACACACACACACACACACACACACACACACACACACACACACACACACACACACACACACACACACACACACACTGAAGAAAGATGATCCAGGTCAGCTAGTCAGCAGCCTCCCCTCAGCCTCCCTTCAGCCTCCCCTCAGCCTGCCCGTCTTCCCTCGCTCTGTGGTGGCCGCCGCGAACACAATATAAGCACGACAAAGGACTGGCTGCCTTGCCTAACGTAATCTGGAAGGACCACGGCGGGAAAGAATGGAAGTGAGATGAGGCACCTCTTCTATTTTACTGAGCACGGGGAGAGAGAGAGAGAGAGAGAGAGAGAGAGAGAGAGAGAGAGAGAGAGAGAGAGAGAGAGAGAGAGAGAGAGAGAGAGAGAGAGAGAGAGAGAGAGAGAGAGAGAGAGAGAGAGAGAGAGAGAGAGAGAGAGAGAGAGAGAGAGAGAGAGAGAGAGAGAGAGAGAGAGAGAGAGAGAGAGAGAGAGAGAGAGAGAGAGAGAGAGAGAGAGAGAGAGAGAGAGAGAGAGAGAGAGAGAGAGAGAGAGAGAGAGAGAGAGAGAGAGAGAGAGAGAGAGAGAGAGAGAGAGAGAGAGAGAGAGAGAGAGAGAGAGAGAGAGTGTGTGTGTGTGTGTGTGGAGGGGGCGAGAGGAGTGTGAGAGATAGTGAAATATTACAAGACAGGACCGTAGACTTTATTACGACTGTTCCTACTTTTACTGCTGCTGCCTCTCCTACTCTTATTCTATACTGTCTCTAGTACCGCTGTTTTTATTTTCACTACCTTTTTCCTTCCTATGTTGTTGTATTCTGCCGCCTCCTGCTGTACTGCTTTTAGTGCTGTTGCTTCTGTTCCTTCCTCTACTGTGATTCTTTTGTTGTTCCTGCTTCACCTGCTTGCTTATGTCATTCATCTTGGGTTTTGCTTCTTTCTGCTGTTGATGTTTAGTTTTACACGTACTTTAACTCTTGTCTCTATTATGTCCCTTTGTAGAATGCACCTCTTTACTTCTGGTTACTTAATTCCTACTTCGTATTGCCGATGACTTATTATTTTCGTGCAGTGACCTTGCACTTACTTCATTGAGCCCTTTTCTCCAGTGTTTCTGTTGTGTACAATATCTCGGCTTATTCTTATTGATATTTCAATTCTCCTCTTTTTTGATCTGCTGTAAATAATATCTCTGCTGTACAAAATATGTCTACTATTTTTTATTAAAAATTTACATTTTTTTTGTGCTGTATGCAGTATTTCTAGTAACTTCAACACAAAAAAAAAAAAAAAAAATGCTGAAGTCTTTCCTGCTGTTTTTGCGGTCTACAGCATCCCTCCTTACCTCTACGAAATCCTTTACATCTGCTCCTTCCTGCTACTTCTGGTGTGTATAATGATTCTGCTTACCTCTGCCCATCCTTTTAGTTTTTGTCTCCTCGGTCTCGTAATCACTTCATGGATCTGGATTCTACTCACGACCTCGCGTGTGGCAGTCAAGCGTCAAGCCCCTGAGGTCTTGGAGGGGACGAGGCGTAGGTGGGGATGTCGCTGGGTGGGTGGTTGCGGGTAAGGAGCCAAGCCATCTAGCTACACTTGTTCCCGGTACTCCTCTCACGCGCGGCCACTAGGGGGTCATAGTGCTGCGTCTCCCTCCTCTCTGGCGTTCTCTAGGGTACCGCCGTGTTGACTTGAACGAGAAGCATCTCAGTGGCTCATCATAGAAGCCAGGCTGAAGGATGCCACTCCTGACACAGGTAAAGCAGCCCACACATACGTGCCAGCCGTGAGGAATCTAGTACTAGCACAAGTAATCGAGGAGCAATCATAGGAAAAGTGGAAAAAAGAAGATTAGTATTACCCTAAATACCTCCAATCACCTGGGCAGCGAGGGCATGTGTGAGCGTTCACCACTGAGTTTTGATTCACGAAGGAACATAAAGGAAGATACAAAATCAAGAATAAACACGGTGTCCCTTACAAGGCTGTGATAATCTGAAGCTCAAGATGTGGTGCTGTAAAAGCGAAGGCATCTCAGTAATACTCGTAAAAATAATAGCCATCAGAATAGAAATGGTTATTACTGTGTGACCGTTAGAGAGAGAGAGAGAGAGAGAGAGAGAGAGAGAGAGAGAGAGAGAGAGAGAGAGAGAGAGAGAGAGAGAGAGAGAGAGTCCAAACAACTCCCAGTACGTTAGTCAAATGAAACGCCAAGATTCAAGTTTCATATTTTTCACAGTCTCGCTCCTTTATCCAGCCACACCACTAGGATACAGTGACCGCCCCGGGAAAGGTGGTGCTCAGTGGCAAAGTTTATACTAGTAATAGTAATAGAAGAAATGGTATCAACAGGGTATTACTACTACTACTACTACTTTTACTACTACTACTACTACTACTACTACTACTACTACTACTACTACTACTACTACTACTACTACTACTACTACTACTACTACTACTGCCACTACTGCTACTACTACTACTACTACTACTACTACTACTACCATCACCAAATCACCACCACCACCATCACCAAATCACCACCACCACCACCACCACCACCACCACCACCACCAAGACCTTCTTTAAGTATTATTACCAATAGGATTACAAATGCCACAATCAGTGAACGTTTAGAGTGTTGGTGGTAAACTGTATCTCATTTGGTGGTGATGACTAACGGGAAACGACTACACGCGTAGTGTAGTGGTTAGCACGCTCGAGTCACAATCGAGAGGCCCGGGTTCGAGTTCCGGCGCGGCGAGGCAAATGGGCAAGAGCTTCTTAATGTGTGGCCCCTGTTCACCTAGCAGTAAATAGATACGGGATGTAACTAGAGAGGTTGTGGCCTCGCTTTCCCGGTGTGTGGAGTGTGTTGTGGTCTCAGTCCTACCCGAAGATCGGTCTATGAGCTCTGAGCTCGCTCCGAATGGGAAGACTGGCTGGGTGACCAGCAGACGACCGAGGAGGTGAATTACACACACACACACACACACACACACACACACACACACACACACACACACACACACACACACACACACACACACACACACATCGCGTAGTGTAGTGATTAGCACACTCGGCCCACAACCGAAAGGGTCCGGGTTCGAATCCCGGGCGAGATAAGGCAAATGGGCAACCCACTTAATGTGTATTAGCAGCCCCTGTTCACCTAGCAGTAAATAGGTACGGGATGTAAACTCGAGGAGTTGTGGCCTCGCTGTCCCGGTGTGTAGAGTGTGTTGTGGTTTCACTTCTACCCGAAGACCAGTCTATGAACTCTGAGCTCGCTCCCAAATAGGGAAGGTTGGCTGGGTGACCAGCAGGCGACCGTGTTGATGCAGAGCAGAAAGGAAGGACTATTAACGAACTTAGAGCAATTTATTAATGTTTGTTACGAATGTTTAGGTAATTCTCAGTTTTATGTACCTATGTTAATCACGAGCTGTGCTAAATACTTTATAAATAAAAGTCTGAACAATAAATATATTTTCTTTCTTTCAAACTCACACAAACACACACACACACACACACACACACACACACACACACACACACACACACACACACACACACACACACACACACACACACACACACACACACACAGGCGATGTACTACAATTCCCCAGTGTTAATTAGCGTGCTTCCCTTGACGCATATTTTCTCTTCCCCAGGTACGTACGCTGTGACTCCTCTATTCTGCCCTGTGCTGCGGTGGAGTCAGATCGGGTCAGGTCACGTAAGAGCCAGTGAAGGAGACGGTATTTAAGGTATAGTTAAAATGAAGGGCGTGAAGAAAGGCGGTAGTCAGATCAGGAGTCAGTGAAGATGAAGATGTTAGAGAAAAGTGTAGCATTTCTCTTCATATTGTATTTCAACCTTAAGTTCTTTTAATCTACTAACAGTCTATTAACAGAGTTGTGTTTTTCTACGTAAGATTGTTTGTGATTGATTGAAGACAAAGAAAACAGTTTCATTATGGAAAAAGGCACAGAGACAGAGATACTTAATTATATATCGAGACATACACAGACATGAAGAGACAGACCGAGAGAAACAAAGAGAGGTTAGGAATCTCAATAGCAAGACAAGCCAGAAGGTGCTCACGCCTGCCCTCACACAGACTAAGGCTCCTCGCCCCGCAGCTCAGCACAGCCACGCCACGCCCGGCCTGGCAGCTGACTCAGGCCATTCTCTGACGGATAAGCTGCGACTCCTTTGCTTATATTTTTTCTTGTATTGTTATCATTATTATTTTCTTATGCGTTGTGGCTGACGCGGAGTATAAAAATGAGGAGAAAAGTGCTTATCATCTTTTTTCATCTCTTTCATGAGCATCAAGGAAATTAGACGAAAAGAAATTCAAGTCTTCTGAAGCTTTTCCTTCTAAAAATAAAATAATGTTTTGTTTTTTTATCGAATTTTGATCCATAACTTCTTTGTTTATTGTATTATTTACTATTCTTCATCTATTTTGTTTTATTTATTTTTCTTACCGAGTGTTTCATGGTGTTTACAAAGAGCGACTGAATTTCAATTACTATAGAGTTCCGGCTCTAATTTAATCTCTCTCTCTCTCTCTCTCTCTCTCTCTCTCTCTCTCTCTCTCTCTCTCTCTCTCTCTCTCTCTCTCTCTCTCTCTTTCTCTCTCTCCACTAGCACATCACTTATCTTTTCTTTTTTTCTTTATTTCCACCCTTTTAGCCGTGTCACTCTTTAGATGAGTATTTCATTCACCGCGGCCTTCTGATATACGTGTGTGTGTGTGTGTGTGTGTGTGTGTGTGTGTGTGTGTGTGTGTGTGTGTGTGTGTGTGTAATTCACCTCGGTCGTCTGTTGGTCACCCAGCCAGTCTTCCCCATTACGGAGCGAGCTCAGAGCTCATAGACCGATCTTCGGGTAGGACTGAGACCACAACACACTCCACACACCGGGAAAGCGAGGCCACAACCCCTCCAGTTACATCCCGTACCTATTTACTGCTAGGTGAACAGGGGCCACACATTAAGAGCCACGCCCATTTACCTCGCCGCTTACCGGGACTCGAACCCGGGCCTCTCGATTGTGAGTCGAGTGTGTGTGTGTGTGTGTGTGTGTGTGTGTGTGTGTGTGTGTCTCGCCTGCAAAGTGTAACGACTTAAAATTCAGGACAAAATGAGACGTGAAAAATAAAAAATAATAAAGAAAAACATGAAGAAGAAATGGTGTAGGAGAGAGAGAGAGAGAGAGAGAGAGAGAGAGAGAGAGAGAGAGAGAGAGAGAGAGAAGAAGGAGAAATTAGATTAGAGTCTGAACTAATTAATAGAAAGGAAGAGGAAAAAAACTAAAAAGAAGGAAAATTCAAACTGTTCCAGAATGAAGGAAAAGAAGAATTCAGGAAGGTCAGGAAAATGGAGGAGGAGGAGGAGGAAGAGGAGGAGAAGGAGGAGGAGGAGGAGGAGGAGGAAGGAGAAGGAGGAGGAGGAGGAGGAGGAGAAGGAGGAGGAGGAGGAGGAAGGAGGAGGAGGAGGAGGAGGAGGAGGAGGAGGAGGAGGAGGAGGAGGAGGAGGAGGAGGAGGAGGAGGAGGAGGAGGAGGAGGAGGAGGAGGAGGAGGATTTCTGATTAATGACGAAAATGGGCAAAAACGTGAAAATTTAAGAAATGTGAAACTTTAAGTGAGAAACTTTTTAACACTGCTTGATTACCTTAGTTGGTTACGAGAGAGAGAGAGAGAGAGAGAGAGAGAGAGAGAGAGAGAGAGAGAGAGAGAGAGAGAGAGAGAGAGTAAAGAGGATTGTTTAAACAGCCACTGTTCTAAAGGGCATTCTAGCTTTTAATTCTGACTCTCTCTCTCTCTCTCTCTCTCTCTCTCTCTCTCTCACACACACACACACACACACACACACACACACACACACACACACACACACACACACACACACACACACACACACTGCTACCTCTGATAAATGGTTCGATCCTTATTTCCTTTGAGTTTCTGTGAGTTTCCAGCGTTGCATTTTGACTGTAGTTTGCGAGCAGCGAGGAGACGATGGGGAGGAATGGGACCTTGGATTCATGGTGGATAGACAGGAAAAATTGGGATGCATTGATGAAGGCTGGAAGAGATGGGTATATTTCTATGTAAGAGGGGAAAACTAGTTAAGGGCAACAAAAATAAAAAGGCCCACTTAGTCGTTAACCCCTTTGCAGAGCCTAAAGAGTTAGCCAAACGACAGAGATTTATGTATTGAAACCTCCCTCTTAAATGAAATCAAGTCATAGGCAGTTGGAAATACAGACACACAGGTATGGAGTTCCAGAGTTATAGACGTATTGTTGAATGGGATGGATAAAGTGGAGAGTTAATCGGTTCAGTACCATGACACGTCTTCGTATTTATTCTACTGACTATTTGGCGATTTCAGACAACTCATGTGGAAATTAGAATACTGAAGAATCTGGACCATTAATCCCCTGACCTCCATAGAAGCTTGCTAGTGTAAATAAAATGGTCTAATCACACCCAGAGCTCATGGTAAAAATGGGTCCCAGTATTTATGGGATTAATGGGGGATGGGGAGGAGGAATGGAGGTGGATATTAATTGGGTGGATGGAAGAAATAAGGAGAGGTTGGGTGGAGAAATGACGATTGACTTAGCGGAGAATACTAAGAGGAAATGGGATGGAGCTTATGTGAATGGAGACAGGAAAAAGGCAAGGTATGGAGAGAATGAATGGGGATGGATCTTAATTGGGTGGATGCAGAAAATAAGGAGAGATTGAATGGAGAAATGAGGATCAAATTAATGTCGGATAATGATAGAAAATGGGACGGACTTAATGTGGATGGAAGCAGGAAGAATGGAATGATAAACGCGTGGAAAAATTGAAATAGGAGTGGGGAGTGGAAAGACATAAACTGATATCATGGAAATGGAGAAAAGAAGAGCAGGAGAGGTTGTGAGAAAAGAAATAGAGTGTGAGGAAAGTAAAATTTGGAATATGAATGAAAAGAGAATGGCTATCGAGTTACTGAGGAATGGAGAATAGAACGAAGAATGTTGGAATGAATAGAAGTAATGGGAGGACTGGAAACTCGGAATAATGGGTGAATGGGAGGTTGTAATGCTATAGAAACCTTCCTGGATTACTCTAAATGGGAAGGATGAATATAAGCTGTACAGATCATAAAATTCCAGTAAATATAATAAATGAAATTACAAGAACATTTCATATCAAGTTCTGTTTATTCCTTTTTCTGTATTTTTCATCGACTCAAATTAAAAACAGATAGAAAAATAGGAACCATTATCATTTTGGAGTTACCTTGAGTGGAATTAGTGTAGCGAGGATCGAAATACCTATAGTGCTCATGGCGATGGAACCTGGTACAGCATTACGAAGCCATACCACAGTCTCTCTTGGTAAGCTGCCCAACAAAACCAACATCGAGAGTGCTTTGGTTAGATAGCTTACGAGAAGACTGTGGAATCGTCTCTACTGGCGTAACAATTTTAATATTTTACATGCTCCCAAACAAAAAGCGGCGGCCAAAGTTAACTGTGGGGCCCAATTATTGCTGAAGAGGCTTTGTTGGTGAGATGGCGATAAAAAATGGTGACTGTTCATCTGGTTCTAAGGAATGGTAGTGTTTTCATTTGTTTATTTGGCTGTAAGGAATGGCAATATTTTAATTTTTTTCATCTGGTTCTATGGAATGGTAGTATTTTCCTTTATTTATTTGGTTGTAAGGAATGATAGTGCTTTCATTTCGTTATCTGGTTCTAAGGAGTGGTAACAGTTTTAATTTGTTCATCTGGATTTGAAGAATGGTGGTATTTTCATTTGTTTATCTGGTTTTAAGGAATGGTAGTATTTTTATTTTGTTCACATGGTTCTAAGAAATGGCAGTATTTTAATTTGTTTATCTGTTCCTAAAGAATGGTCATATTTTCATTTTTTCATCTGGTTCTAAGGAATGGTAGTATTTTCTTTTTGTTTATCCTGTTCTAAGGAATGGTAATATTTCCATTTGTTCATTTGGTTCCAACGGTTTTTATTTGTCCATCTGGTTCTGAGGAATGGAAGTATTTTAATTTGTTCATCTGGTTCTAAAGAATGGTATTGCTTAGTATTTCTTTTATTTACATGGGATGATATAATTTTTCGTGTTATGGATAAATATGTTTTTATTATTTTTAAGTATAGAAGATGTATAGATTTGTATTGAGGGACAGAATAAACTGCACTAACACTACTCTTTCCTAACATAAACCTAATCAAACTGAATCTAATCAAGTGAAGATATATGCTACAAATACATTGACTCTTGAGGAGGAAGAAGAAAAAGATGAGAAAAAATGGAAGAGAGAGAGAGAGAGAGAGAGAGAGAGAGAGAGAGAGAGAGAGAGAGAGAGAGAGAGAGAGAGAGAGAGAGAGAGAGAGAGAGAGAGGACATATGATCGAAAGTAAGGAAGATGAAGGAGAAAAAGCAATAACAGCAATAAAGGTGAAGGACATTTTAGGAGATTAACTAATGGTGGTTAGAAAGGACATTTTGAAAGGGGAAGGTGAGGGGGACTGACCACCATGGGGAAGAGGAGGGAGAGGGGACGGGAAGAGGATGGTGATGGGGGAGGGAGAGAGGAGAAAGGAAGAGGCTGAGTAAGAGGAGAAGGGAAAGGTCACACAGTGTACCTTTATGGAGAGAGAGAGAGAGAGAGAGAGAGAGAGAGAGAGAGAGAGAGAGAGAGAGAGAGAGAGAGAGAGAGAGAGAGAGAGAGAGAGAGAGAGAGAGAGAGAGAGAGAGAGAGAGAGAGAGAGAGAGAGAGAGGTGACATTAGGAGTGGAAGGAGGTTAGGGAGCATAAGAAAGGGATAAGGATGCGTTGGAGGAGGAGGAGGAGGAGGAGGAGGAGGAGGAGGAGGAGGAGGAGAAGGAGGAGGAGGAGGAGGAGGAGGAGGAGGAGGAGGAGGAGGAGGAGGAGGTGGAAGAGAGCAGAGATGGATAAGGAGAGAGCTACGGGTGACAGTTTTAATGTGTGTGTGTGTGTGTGTGTGTGTGTGTGTGTGTGTGTGTGTGTGTGTGTGTGTGTGTGTGTGTGTGTGCTCGCGCGTGCCGAATTGTAATGTAAATGAGAATAACAAGATAGAACAATGTTTATAGAATGTTAGTTGGTTTAGTGTACTTATTTATGTAGTTAGTGATGGTGGTTGTGGTGATGGTTGTGGTGGGGATGGTGGTGGTTGTGGTGGATGACATTTGAAAAGAAGTTGGTGTTTATTAATAGTGAGAAAATTAGTACTAGTAGTAGTAGTTGCTGTAGTAGTAGTAGTAGTAGTAGTAGTAGTAGTAGTAGTAGTAGTAGTAGTAGTAGTAGTAGTAGTAGTAGTTGTTGTTGTTATTGTCTACTAAGAAGCTCGGGATTATTGAACCGTGTGTGTGTGTGTGTGTGTGTGTGTGTGTGTGTGTGTGTGTGTGTGTGTGTGTGTGTGTGTGTGGAGGACGAAAGGGTTCTCACATGAGTATTTCAAGAGGAAAGGGGTGCGGTAAAGGAGGAAGGAGGAGGAAGAGGAAGAGGAGGAGGATTAAAAGAAGAGAAGAGGAAAGAGAAGACGATGAAGAGGAGAAGGATAGCGACGAAGCAAACGAGGATGATGAACACTAAAAATGATAATAAGAACAATAAGAATAACAACAATAACAACGACAACAATAAAAACAACAACAACAACAACAGGTAAAAGGAAAATTCTAGCATTACATTACAAACTCAACCAGAAGTCATGTCTCGTCACGCACACACTCAAGTACATGAATAGAAATTCCCACAAACATTTTCTTTTTTTCATTCCCTTTCTTTTATCTTCCATTTGACTGTGTATTGATTGCTTCTGTACATATTCCTCCTCTTCCTCCTCTCCCCATTAATCTTTCTCTCTGGTGCACGTATATTGCTCTTCCATCTCCTCCTTTATCTCTCACGCGGGAATTTATTACTGACACGCATACACGCCTGCCGCTGCTCACTTGTTATTGCTGCGTCACGCCCTCCTGTGCCTTTTAACAGCTGTGTGAAAGAGTAGTGGTGTCACGCTTCCCTTTAACTCCATTGTAAAGCGTGTATATCTTTCATAATAATAGGTCTATGTTCCTTTAGACACCAGAGGTCATTAATTTTGTGTATTTCTTTTATCATGAGTGTGTGTAACTCCTTGTTCAAACACGTGTTACACAGGCAGGCTTTTGATAAACGATAGCAATGAGATTTTTTCTTACCCATTCACTCATTCTCTCATTCTTCGAAGTATCTCTTTTCTCTATTTGCCAGTAAGGTCACATCTATTTACAGTTCCCAGTTTTCACTCAATCTGGTACGGATTTCCCGTATAAGAGTCACACACACACACACACACACACACACACACACACACACACACACACACACACACACACACACACACACACACACACACACACACACACACACACACACACACACAATACTCAGAGGTCCTAGCTGCTCCAGGCGTCATGGGACCTTAGGTGGTAGATTGATCGCACGGTTGTTTCGCACCTGGTTGTGTTGTCGTGTTGGTCGTGGTGTCGTGTGATGTTGTGTGGGCGTGTGAGGCAGACGACATCACAGTCACACCGGCCTCGCGCTGCTGCTGGACTGCTGGACTCTCCTCACCCACTCGGCTAAAAGCAGTGTGACGCAAATATTCCCGTGTAGTTTTATTTTAGCTTGGTCACTTTTCACATCTGCGCATGCTGTATACCGTCCTGCTTGCCTGCTCCCCTGCTTGTCTCCCTGCTTGTTTCCAGCTTCCTCTGCCTCTCTACTTCTCTTCCCCGTCGTTCCTGCTTCTGTTTACCTTTCTTTATGTCTGTCTCTTGCTCTATTTCTCTCTTTCTCCCTCTCTCTTTGCTTCCCTTCCTCTGCCTGCTTGATTGTTTTGTCTGTCTGCTTGTTTCTGCTTACCTCTGTCTTGTCTGCCTTTCCATCCCTGCTTGTCTGCATTTCGTCCTGTCTGACTGCCCATCTATCTCTTTTCCTCCCTTCCTCCCTCCTTCCCTGCCTGCCTGCTAGCTCCCCTGCCTTCCTGCCTGCCTGCCTGCCTGCCTGCCTGTCGAGTTGGTTTAATAACAGAAAACGGTAATTCTTGTTCGGTATGTTAGGGGAATCTATGGTACATTTGTCCCGTGACGCCGTGTTTTTCTTTCTTTCTCTCTTCCCCCTTTAAATTATTTTTTGTTTGCAGGGAGGACTGTGATATATTGCCTTTTTAATTAACAAGGGTAAAAGGGAAGGGCATGAGAGTGTGGGGTGGTGAGTGTGAGGGGAGTGGGTGTTCCAGTAGATGATAGGGAGAGTGTGGGGCTGATGTTTGTAGAAGAGAGGTGAGGTGACAAAACTTACGAGGGTTATGGAACAGGGCCAAGGTTATGAAAGGTAGATAGTATTTTGATATTTTGATCTGACGCTTACTTACTTATCCATTCACCTATGCTGTACTTTCCACCGCCACAACTACTCTCAACAACAACAACAACTAAAACAACAACAACAGCAGCAGGTTATGAAGGTTTTGACTTAAGAGGAGGTGAAGGGAAGTGTTTTATGTAGTGAAGTGACTGGTTATGTTGTGGTGGAGTATGTTGATTGGGTTGTAGTTTCATGTTGGGGGTGCTGGTTGTATGTTATGCGTTCTATGGGGTGAGGGTTTCTATGTTGTGGGGGCGGGAATGATGATAATAATAATAATACTCACCAACAGGGCGTCGGTTTTATGTTACGACGAAAGCTTCACGTTAACGTCACTTTTATGTTGGGGTGACAATTTTATGACCGTGTTTTTCAATTAGTGGGGATGGAAAATGTTTGTGTGGGTACCTGAGTGACAATCTCCTCTCCCTAACCCCACCAATGCTCCCCAGCTTCCCTTCTCCCTCCCAAACCTTCCCTCTCTCTCTCTCTCTCACCCTCTCGCCTCTCCCTTCCAAATTGTTATGTTACAGTAGGGGACTCATCTCCTCCTCCTCCTCTTCCTCCTCCTGCCCTTCTGATGTATGGCGGCAGTAACTCTCCATCTCTCACTTCCTCTCTCCTCCCCTCTCTACCTCCTCCCATTACCTCTCGCTCTCCCATCCTTCCCTTTCTCCTCTTTACTTCTCTGATTTTTCCCCTCTACCCTATAACTCACTCTCTTTCCCCCCACAAAACTGCTTCTAGATCGTCCACGCCTTCCTCCTCCACGCCCAGTCCATAACCGGTTCTTCCTTCAATGTGCCTCCTCCTCCTCCTCCTCCTGCTCCTCCTCTTCATCCTCTTCTTACTCTCTTTCTTCGTCCTCCTCCTCCTATACTCTCGTCATGCTACCATCACTCCTCCTCTTATTTTTCTTCTTCCTCCTCCTCCTCCTCCTCCTCCTCCTCCTCCTCCTCCTCCTCCTCCTCCTCCTCCTCCTCCCTTTAAATTAGAGCGAGAAAGGCACTGGATTCTTCTCCGCTCTGAGTGAGGGCTAGCCGGAAGGAGTGTGTGGGAGGAGGAAGAGGAGGAGGAGTAGGAGAAAGAAGAGGAGGAGGAGGACAGCGAGATAACCCAAGGATATGTACGGAAGCTTTTTGAGACTCGAGTGTTATTATTATTTTTTCTTCATTGAATATCAGAAAGTTTGTGTTCACTGGATGGTGAGGTGAGGTGAGGTGAGGTGAAGTGAGGTGAGGTGAGCTTAGGTGAGATGAGGTGAGCTTAGGTGAGGTGAGGTGGGGTGAGGTGAGGTGAGGTGAGGTGGGGTGAGGTTAAGGTTGGACCGTCACCAGCAGAGAGAGAGAGAGAGAGAGAGAGAGAGAGAGAGAGAGAGAGAGAGAGAGAGAGAGAGAGAGAGAGAGAGAGAGAGAAAGTTACGAAGATGGAGGATTATGTTTTTCTCTCTTTTTTCTTTCCTTAAAGTTTTTTTTTTTTATCTCACCGTCCTTCCCTGCACCCACAACCCACACCCTTCCCTCCCTCACCCTACCCTTACCCTGCCTCACCCTCCCCTACCGTGCTTCACCTTCCCTTACCCTCCCTCACCTTGGCACACCCTGCCTCACCCTGCCTGACCCTCCCTGACCCTTACCTTCATCCTTCCTCACCTACCTTACTCTCCCTCACCCTCCCTAACCCTCCCTCACCCTCCCGGCCCCCGTGTATCCTGCCAGCGATGAATGAACGCTGGAACATCCGCTCAGGGAATCGGACGTGGTGTAGCGGGAGGCGCGCCCGTTTTCTCTGCGTGGGCGGCGAGCAAGTGGCGGCAGGAGCAGCAGCAGCAGCAGCAGGAGAGGCCGAGGTCACCCCAAGTCCTGAATACTCTCGCCTTCTGGGGTCTCCTTAATGTCGCATCCCCCCCTTAAGTCTCCCCCAGTTCCCCACAGATCCCCCAGCTCTCTTGTGCCCCCTCCCACAAGCCCCAGCCCCTCGCCAGGCTTCAAGTGCGGTCGTTAGGGTCGGGATGGATGGCGCGGAGCTCAATACCCGGCCAAAGAAGCGGGTCCTAACGAGGGGTGTCCAGATCCTAGCCCGGACCGACCCAGGGGCAGGCTGAAGTGTAAATATAGGGAGGCTGAGGGACAGATGAATAGCCGCCACACTTGTCCTCCTCCTTCTCTTTCTCCTCCTCCTCCACCGTCTTCTTCTCCTCCTCTGTCCTTTAACGCGGCGAGGACGACCCAGCGGCATTTAAATACACGTTCAGGGGGTTCACTTAATGGCGATTTAATCTTCCTGAAAACTTCCTCCCTCAAAGACCTCATTTGGATGTAGTCGACGTTGATCGATGTCCAGACGGGAAGGAAGAACCATGGTGACGCTTTGTCTCTGTCCGTCCGTCTGTCTGTCTGTCAGTAAGTGTGGTCTTGTTACTGTTTCTCGTTTCTGTTGTTGTTGTTGGTAGTGGTGAGTGTGTGGTGTGAGTAATGCATAGGTAGATGGATAAGTATGGAATCAAAATGTCAAACTACCATCCATTTTAACCTCTTCAGTACCAGGACGTGTTTCAGTATTCATTCTGCTTACTATTTGGCAATTTTAAGCAGCTTCAGAAACTTATGTGGGGATTGAAATAGTGAAACTTCTGGCCATTAATCTTCTGACTTCCATAGACTCTTCTTAATGAAATCTTCTAATCAAACCAAAAACTCAAGGTAAAATAGCGTTCCAGTACTGAAGGGGTTAAGTCTACTCGCAGACAGCCAGTCAGCCAATCAAACGACAAGTCAGATATCAAGTAACCAATAGCAACACAGGTAAGTTACTCCTCCAACCTTGAAAGCTCCATTACTGGCCACTCACCCACCGCTCGTTCACTCGTCCACTCGTGCATCAGTCAGCCAATGGGTCAGTCGGGTAGCAAGTCACTCGGTCAGTCAGTCAGTCAGTCAGTTGGAAAAATCGATACCATTACTGTATATACACCACCACCTACACCACCACCACTACAATCACACGAAAGAGAGGCAGACGAGGAGCACTGTTTGGGTGTCTTCATAAGGAACTAAGAGAAGGAACCGGGCAGAAGAAGAGGTAGGGATCTCTCTCTCTCTCTCTCTCTCTCTCTCTCTCTCTCTCTCTCTCCCTCCTTCAGGTAAGCGAAGCGTGGAGTTGGCGGGAGACAGGCGACTAATCAGTGTTCAAGTGATATAGAGTTTGTCTGTGCCGCGAGAGGGAGTGACGGGGGGCGGTAGGAAGGATAAGTGGGGAGGGAGGAGGATGAGAGACGAGGAGCGAGGCATGGAAGGATAGGAGAAAGAGAAGGGGAAGGAGGGAAAAAAATTGGGGAGAGAGAGAGAGAGAGAGAGAGAGTGTGTGTGTGTGTGTGTGTGACTAGTTCATCTTCTCAGTTTTACACGTTACTGACACTATTAGCTTCATCTTTAAACAAAGTGAACCTCGGGCACTCTAAAGAAGAGGAGGAGAAAGAAGAAGAAGAAGAAGAAGAGGACGAGGACGAAGAGGAGGACAAGGAGGAAAAAAAAGTGGAAGAATAGACACCGGAGGAAGTATTTGCACACGCGCAAGGACACACACACACACATACACACGCATACACACACACACACACACACACACACACACACAATGATGGAGAGTGCAAAGAGAATGAAGTTTATAAAAAAAGAGAGGAACAGAAGAAGGAAGAAGAGAGAAAAAAAAAAGAGTTAGAGAAAACAAGACATGGAATGGAAGTTAGAAGAATAAGAAGAAAAAAGATACGAAAATGAAAGAAAGAAGGAAAAGAAAAGTAAAAACACTGAAAAAAAAAATAAAAACTTAACAAACATGACAACTTAACTCAAACAAACAGAAAGAGCAAGAGAGAGAGAGAGAGAGAAAGAAGAAAAGGAGGAAGAAGACAAGTAGAAGGATAGGCTAACATTAAACATGAGGGAGGAAGGGGGAAGGAATGAGGACAGCCTGGCGATTATTTATGCCGTTGAAGCTTCCCCGGGGTTAGCAGCGAGGCAGGAAGGATGGAGGGCAGTTAGGAATGATAGAGTGAAAATAAGAATGATTGAGAGAGACTGGCAATGATGGAGTGTAGCTAGCTGTGATGGAGAGGGAGGAGGGGAGGAGGAGGAGGGAGGGAGGGGTGATGATATTAGTAGTAGGAGGGGGAAGAAGAATGTTAGTCAAGGATGAGGAGGGAGGAAGGATGATCAAGGAAGGAGGGAAGAGGAGGAAGGGGGAGGCGGTGTAGGAATCTGGAAGGATACGGAGGAAAGGAAGAGATGTTTTGAGAACGGAAAAATGGTAGAAAGAAAGAGGAATTGTGAGGAGGAAAGGAAGAAGAAGAAGAGGAAAGTAAGAAAGAGGAGGAGATATACGTGGAGAAGAAATGGTAGAAGAAGAAGGAGAAACGACATAAACAGACGAGGAATGGTAAGGAAAGAAGAAGAAGAAGAGAAGGAAGAGGCTACGGACGCTGGGAGGAGGAGGAGGAGGAGGAGGAGGAGGAAGTGAAAGAAGAATTTTGGAGGTGGGAGAGAAGAAATATTGTTGTAAAGGAGGTTAGCAGACGCAGAAAAAAGAGGTGAATGGGGGAGAAATGGGAGGAGAGAGAGAGAGAGAGAGAGAGAGAGAGAGAGAGAGAGAGAGAGAGAGAGAGAAACGTAGGGAAAGGGAGAGAGGGGTGGGAGAAGAGTGGGAGAGGTTGGGAGAGCCTGTTGGGGGTAGTTCAGCTGTCACCGTGACATGAAAAGCGACTTAAGATGCTGCCTTCAAGGGAAAAGGAGGAGGAGGAGGAGGAGGAGGAGGAGGAGGAGGAGGAGGAGGAGGAGGAGGAGGAGAAGAAGAAGAAGAAGAAGAAGAAGAAGAAGAAGAAGAAGAAGAAGAAGAAGAAGAAGAAGAAGAAGAAGAAGAAGAAGAAGAAGAAGAAGAAGAAGAAGAAAAGGAAAAGGAAAAAGAAGAAGAAAAGAAGAAGAAAAAAGAAAAAGAAGAGGAGAGAGAAGGCTGGAAGTAAAAAAAAAAAAAAGAGACCAAGAATGAGGAAGAAACATACTGAGGAGGAGGAGGAGGAGGAGGAGAAGGAAAAGGAAGAAGATGAGGAGGTGGGAAGGAAAAAAGAGAAACGAGGAAGAGGCAGAAACTTACAGAGGAGTAGGATAAGAAGAAGGAAGAAGAGGAAGAGTAGGGAAAGAAAGAAGAGGCTGAAGAAGAAACAGAAACACACAAGAAAGGATAAAAAAGAAAGAGGAAGAAAAAGAAGAAAAGGAAGAGGAGACAGAACAGAGAGAGAGAGAGAGAGAGAGAGAGAGAGAGAGAAACAGGAGGAAAAAAGGAATGTATAGGAAGGAAGACTTTGAAGGAGGAGAAAGAAAAGGAGGAAGAGGAAGAAGAATAAGAGGAACATGAACAAGAGAAGAAGAGGAAGAGAGGAAAAGGTGAGTTAGGATAAAGAGAGAAGAGAGAAAGAGAGAGAGAGAGAGAGAGAGAGAGAGAGAGAGAGAGAGAGAGAGAGAGAGAGAGAGAGAGAGATGCGGAAGAAAGTTATAATTGTGTTCATGATCCATCCATTAATTCTGTTGGCTAGTTTTAGCTTCCCTGTTATCTGAGGATTATGTGTTTTTAATTGGTTTACAAGAGTTAAATGACGTCCGAATGTAGAATTACTAGAAAGAGAGAGAGAGAGAGAGAGAGAGAGAGAGAGAGAGAGAGAGAGAGAGAGAGAGAGGGAGAGAGAAATTCAATATTACAAGCTCTTGTCTCAACTAACTTTCTCTCTCTCTCTCTCTCTCTCTCTCTCTCTCTCTCTGGCCAGGAGGAAATGATATAAAATGAAAAGATGTGATGTATGATGGAAGGCTTCACACTTTATTTTACTTTTGAGAGAGAGAGAGAGAGAGAGAGAGAGAGAGAGAGAGAGAGAGAGAGAGAGAGAGAGAGAGAGAGAGAGAGAGAGTTCAATATCATGGATCGCTGATTTCAACCATTCACTCTCTCATTTTTTCCTTCATTCCCCTATTTTACTGGTAACTTCTTCCTTCCTCCTTCCTACGCCTCCTTCCTGATATAGGTCACTGCTTCCTTCATTCTCTTCTGCCTGGCCTTCCTTTCTTCCTTCCTTCCTCCTTCCTTCCCTTCCTTCCTTCCTCGTTCGTTTGTATCTTCCTTCCGTATTTTCTTTCCTTGCTTTCTTTCGCTTTTTTTTCTATCTCCCAAACGATTTTCTTTCTTTTTACGTTTTCTTTCTCTTTTTTCATTTTTTCTTTTTTTTCCCTTTTTTAGGCCTTTTTTCTGCCACTTTCGTTGGTTTTGCGTTTCTCTCTCTCTCTCTCTCTCTCTCTCTCTCTCTCTTCCTTCCTACCTTCTTTCTTTCTCTTTTCCTCCTCTTACCTATTCCTCCTGTTTTCTGTTTCTTCTTCCCATTCCTTTTTCACCCTCTAGTAATCTCTCTCTCTCTCTCTCTCTCTCTCTCTCTCTCTCTCTCTCTCTCTCTCTCTCTCTCTCTCTTTCTCTTTCTCTTTCTCTTTCTCTTTTCCTCCTGTTCTCTGTTTCTCTTCCTCCCTTTTCCACCCTCCTAGTGCATCTTTCTCACTATTCTTACTTTATTCCCTTCCTTCTCTTCCATAATCCCTTTTTTACCCTTTTCCTTCTTCCCTCTTTTATTCTCCTCCCTTTCCTCCCATTTTTCGTTTCCCTTTACCGCATTTTTATAGTTTTCTTTGTCCAGGTCAGAGAGAGAGAGAGAGAGAGAGAGAGAGAGAGAGAGAGAGAGAAAGTTTTAAGTTGCCATAGATCGAGTCGTAATGAAAAGCAAGAAAGGATGACCACCTCTTGACAGCATTGGGGCGTCTTGTACGTGAGGGAGGGAAGAGATGAGGCTAAAGGAGGAGGGATGGTAATTGCTGTGGGAAGAGGAGGAGGAGGTGGTGGTGGTGGTGGAGGAATAGAGAGAGAGAGAGAGAAGCTGTAGGGTATTAAAGGAGGAAGGACTGTCGGGTAAGAATGGGTGTTAGCGGACTGAGGCAAAGAAGTTGTGTTGAATTACAGTTGTGTTCCTTAGACCGTGAAGGAAGATGTGAATGTTTACGAGTCTTGGCTTGGCTGTGAGGGAAGATGATTGTGTGTGTGTGTGTGTGTGTGTGTGTGTGTGTGTGTGTGTGTGTGTGTGTGTCTGTGTGTAGGTAACTGTTTAGTGTGTGTTATCATTAGTGTTGTCATTATATTTTCTTTTCTTTCTGTGTGTGTTTACTGGTCCTGCTGTGTGTCTGTGTATACGAGTGCGTTAGGAAAGGAGGTATTTTCTATGCTTCATTTTATCACCGAGTCACTTATTTCCTTGGTACAAAAAAAAATGAATGCCGGAAGTACTGTACACATCCCCATATTTTGACACAGAGCTCTCGTTATGTCCACGTCTGAAGGCCACAAAGATACTAAGTCTAAACAATGACAGGAACCATGAAATTACTGTTGAAAACCGCAAATAGACACCACTTGACCCCCGTTGATAAAGCTACTGAATACTTGAGGGTGGTGGCCAGTGTTGGGAGTGAGCGTGATGGCAAGGAGGAAGTGACAGGTGGGAAGTGATACGCATTGAGAGGGAGACACGCCAGTAACCGCAGCCCTGAGCCGTGGCGGTAACGCGGATGCAGATGAGGTGACGCGGAGAATGCTGGCATCTGAATATTGAACGTGATGGTGGTTAGGGAGACGGTAGGGTGGTGGGTGGCGGGGTGGCGGAGCGTATTAATAGGGACGGAACTGGAGACTAGAAGTGGTGGTGGAGGTGGTGGTGTGGGGGGGGGAAGAGCGGCGCGGTGGTGATGGCAGGAGACAATGATAGGGAGTTCGCTCCTTAACCCTTGAGGATCTGCACTGACGACGATTATGTATAATGAATAATGTCACTCTGGCGCAAGATGGAGAAGGAAGAGGAGGAGGCTGGCTGCATGGGGATGGAGAGACGCCGAGTAGTGCCAAAACAGAGGATTGTGGGAAGACACGAGGCGAAAGGAATTGTGTGTGTGTGTGTGTGTGTGTGTGTGTGTGTGTGTGTGTGTGTGTGTGTGTGTGTGTGTGTGTGTGGAGGGAAGGGAGGATAAGAGAGCGTGGTGTCTAGCAAGAGAAAGGAAGGACTGGATAGAGGCGGGAGGGCGGGGTGAGGGACGAGAAGGCTGTAGGGGACTGAGGGGAGGATAGAGGGGCAGTGCAGGTTGAGGGGAGGGAAGAGGAGGTAATCCGAGAGGCACTGCACGGGGATTAGAGATTAGGGATTCACGCCAGAGAAGAGGGGCGAACTTGTGGTCTGGAGGCGCTGGGCTGGCGGCCTCAGATCCTGCCGGGGCTCCTCGGCGGCCCGGCTCACCTCTGCAGTACATTTTCACTTTGTTCCTGTTGCAGTTTGTTTCCAGGATATTTAGTTTCCGGGACACGTTCGCGCCGCGGCACTTAATAGTTCCAAACACGCCTCGTTGCTAGTACATTTTCCTGTCGCGGCGTCGTAGTGGCGTTGTAGTGAAGAGTTTGTGCCGTTACGGAACCAGAAAACCAATTTCGACTTGTGGCTAGAAGAGGTGACAGTCAGTCAGATCAGTCGTCCCGCACCCCACGCGGTAGCCTGGCAAACAGGCACCGGGGTAGAGCTGTGTGGCGATGATTGCGGTGACCTGGGCGGCTGAGGACCAGGCCGCGGGGTGAATGGCTCTCCCTGGGCACAGTGCCAGGGAAGCCGAGGTGATCACCATGACTACGCCATGATGCGCGTAGCTCCATGGCGTAGCCTCCACCTTGGCCTCTTTACTTTCTCTCCCCAATACACATTACTTCCAGTACACTTCGTTCCCACTACATTTGGTTCCCGGCTCAGGGCGAGGGTGCGGGCCTTTCACCGCCACGCCAGACATCGTGTGCAGATGGCCTCACGTGCACCGGAGCCTCGCCACCTCGTAACCTCCACAATGGCACACACGCCGCTGCCAATGCTCGGCCGCACAAAATTGCCACATTCCCAGGTAGCAATCCCGCAGGATGCAAATGCCCCGGGAGGTGAACACACACATGATCAGTTACGGTCACGCAGCTTATCTGTTTTAATATCTCTAGCACAGCGCAGAACCTCGTAGAAAAGCACTAATTAAAGTTGATAGGAGGAAGTGCCAGTTTGAATCCCCCATCACACACCATTCAGCATGGCCATCACCCGGTGCACGCTGCTCACCTCCCCGGCACTAGCTGTGGAGGAAGAGGTACACGTAGAAATGTGTAGGAAGAACAGACACCTCGGCCTCTCTCTCTCTCTCTCTCTCTCTCTCTCTCTCTCTCTCTCTCTCTCTCCACGGCAGGGATGTCTTGAACCACTGCTACGCTTGAAGTAACTTGGGTTTAATGGAAAAGGGCAGAACAGAGCAGGGTTTCTACTCAACCACCAGAGAGAGAGAGAGAGAGAGAGAGAGAGAGAGAGAGAGAGAGAGGGGAGGATCGGCAGGGAAAACGAGGAAAGAAAATCGTATCTCCTGTGAAAAAAAGGCATAATTGGAAATTGTTTAATGAAGAGGAATATTGGTGAAAAAAAAAGATTGAAAAAACTGTCAGAGGTTTTGCTAGGCACTGATTCTTCCTTGACAGTGGAATGGGAG
>NC_059300.1:23568830-23571330 GCF_017591435.1 Portunus trituberculatus
GACGCGTTTTTACTATCATTTTTGGGTATGATTAGACGATTGTTTTCATTAGGAAGGTTATCTGGAGGTCAAAAGATTAATGGCCAGAGTCGTCACTTCTTTTCATCCTGACATGAGTTTCTGAAGCTGTATAAAATCACTGAATAGTAACCAGAATGAGTATGAAAATGCGTCATGGTACTGAATTGGTAAAGAATCATCTGACCTAAAGCCTGCATGACCTGCGTACCATCAGCTCCAGTACCAAGTGACCAGCTCCCCGACCACCTCACTCTCATACCGCCGAGATACGTCAATAAAACGCACTAGTAAAGAGATACATTTGCATATAATCAAATATTTACAGATGCACCTGCCAGGTATAATGGAGTATTAGTCGAGTATTTGATGCTTCAGCGGGGAGGAAAAAATAACCATAATTCATTTGATCTCCGCCCGAATTGCTCGCACGATTATTTTAAATTGTAAATATGTTTGTAAATACAGAGAGAGAGAGAGAGAGAGAGAGAGAGAGAGAGAGAGAGAGAGAGAGAGAGAGAGAGAGAGAGAGAGAGAGAGAGAGAGAGAGAAATGGGTAGGAATTTAAGAAAAGAAAGTAAATAGGAAACAGAGAATAGTAAATGTATTTCCGTAATGTTTTAGGATATAGAAGAGTGAAAAAATATAGTGCCTTTCTATGACAATTGTGAACGTTTTTCTTTTTTTTTTTTTAGATATAAATAGATACAGTAATGACGTGAAGAGTGCAGTGTAAAAGCAAAACGGAGAATGATATATGAAAAAAAAACAATTACACATACAGAGGAAATAAGGACAAAGTGGTTAGCACACACACACACACACACACACACACACACACACACACACACACACACACACACACACACACACACACACACACACACCGTCATGTATTGAGTGTAATCCGTGGCTTGGCATGGCGTCACACGGGATGCAACACACAACACGAGACAGGGAGCAACACTAGACAGATTTTGTATTGCTGTACTACAGAGGGACACAATAGATAAATAAAAAAGAAAACCAACAAAAAACAAAAGTACCCTTGACAAACATAACTCTTAATTCTTCCCTCTATCTATCCTTCCAATCCTTCTTTGTCTTTCCTTCTCCTTCTTCTATCCGGAGCAAAGGAAAGTGAGCCGAGAACAGGGAACGAAAGGCTACAAGTTGTGAGTTCTTTCTCTTATTTTCATGGAGCACTGCATTAGGGGAATTTGTCTCCTTATATTCCTGCCCAGAGTTTGTTTCCTGTCGCGTAGAGAAGACAAAGTAGCGCCGTGACTCTCCCTCTCCCGTCTTCCGGTACACACACACACACACACACACATTTTTATTTTTATTTATTTATATTTTCTATTTTTGTTTCTTTTTGTATGCATTTATCTTTTTGTTCCTTTGTCTTTTTATTTATTTCTCTCTCCGTCTCTCTCTGTCTCTGTTTCTCTCTCTCTCTCTCTGTCTCTCTCTCTCTCTCTCTCTCTCTCTCTCTCTCTCTCTCTCTCTCTCTCTCTCTCTCTCTGTGTGTGTGTGTGTGTGTGCGTGTGTGACTACAGGACAAATAAAGAATGGTGTATATTTTATTTAGTATATAGTATAACTGCAGATGTTGTTAATACTGTTATTGTTACTGTTGTTGTTGTCATTGCTGCTGCCGCTTCGTCGCCAAACTCACAAAGTACTCATCATCTTGTAGCTCCTTCCTTTGGCTAACCTCTCGCTATGCCGCATGACAGGAGAGTGACGGGCAGCAATGGGTGGCGCGACACAGTAGGTAGTGATCAGCTGGAGTGATGTGAGGTGATCAGTGACTGTGATGACGCGGGTAGGGGTTGGCGAGGGATCGGTAGTGATGAGGGGCGGTGTTACGGATGGTGATGGTGATGAGCGGGCGATCAGTTAGTGTGATGGAGGAGTGGTGGTGGTGCGCGGTGAGCGGTGATGAGTGTAATCAAGTGTGGGGAAACGAGACTGAAATGGGTGGACTGAATACAATACTGGATATCTGATGTGGGTTTGGAAACACACACACACACACACACACACACACACACACACACACACACACACACACACACAGGCAGTAATTAATATTCCTCACCTGTTTCTTTCTCTCCACAGGTACGTACATTGTGTCACCTCGTTGTCCTGTAGTGCCGGGATGCGATAAGGCCAGATGGGGTCACGTGAGAGCCAGTCAAGGGCAGCGGAAGCGAGGTAAGGTCAAGGTGAGATGAGTGAAGAAACGGAACACCCTTTTCCATACTCCAAGTCGCGACATGAAGGCATAATCGTCAATCAAAGTGGCAGTCTATTCTTTCTTTTCCCACTGTCCTGTTCTTTATCCATCTTAACTCTAAAATTGTGGAAATCTGTCTCTTCTGGGGGTTTTTCTTCTAGGTTTGTCAGCAGATCAGAGGATATGAGAGTGAGGAAGAAACGGTAAGCACAATGGAAATGGTTGAAGGTTGCTCAATTG